>NC_026152.1:7460758-7470225 GCF_000512975.1 Sesamum indicum
AGCTTCCGAGGCAGCTCGTCTGGCATCACGTCTTCAGACTCCCCCAACAGTTCCTTACTACCGCCCGGGGTGGGCCCTGACACCTCTTCCATCTCTTCAAAACAAAGGGTACCCAAGTAGGAGATCTCATCCTGCTTGTGCCCCTTCTCAAACTACATGGCCGACAAGTTTTTCTCTCCTGTACGTCCGGCCAAGGTAGGGATGACACACGGCTTCGCTCCCAACATCATCAGCGAATCGACATGAGGTAAGGCAGCAGTGCGTGTATCCCGTAGAAATTCAAGCCCAAGGATAAGCTTGAAGTCGTCCATTGCCACAACAGAAAGATTGGTCTTGCCCGCATAAGCACCAACCTTAATCAACACAGACTTGGCTACACCGGCAATGGGTTGTGCAGTCGAGTTGATTGCCTTTACACGCCCAACTCCTTTCTCCAGCGCGAGCCCGAGTCTCGCCACTTCGGCGCTCGCAAGGTAGTTGTGAGAGGCTCCAGTGTCGATCATGGCTCGAATCGGCTTGCCATGAATCTTCACATCCACGAACATCAACCCTTTCTTCCTAGGAATCTGGGGCTGAACTTCTTCTTTCTTTTTCGGCTGTTCCACAGTAAGAGCCGGGATGGTCCTTTTCGCAAGGGGTGGCGCAACTCTCTTTGCCGCCACCGTAAAGAATGTGTTGCACCATTGGTTTACGGCCCCCAAGTTGTCCTCATACTCCTTCGTGTCATTCTCGCCACCTGCCTCTGCTTGTGGCTCCACACCCTTCGAGGATGACACCTTGTCGGTAAAGGTCGTTGCCAATGCATTCAACACCTGTCTCTTCGGGCAATCCCGATACATATGCGGACCATCGCAGATCAAACACCCTCTCCTCCTCTCGGGTGCTCCCTGCCTGTTCTCCTGGGGCTTGTTCCTGTCTGAACTGCCCTGTGAGCCATTCTGAGAGTGGGGCCTCTAGTCTCCCCCACCTCTGCTGAAATTACTTCTGAACCATCTCGTCCCATTCGACTTTTCCCGCTCAGGACTAGGCGTTGCCTGCCTATCCTTCTGAGTCTCTAGGTTGAAATCTGCCAGGCGTTCGGCAGCTATAATAGCCGAACTCAAATCAGTCACTCGTTGCCTCTACAACTCATTTCTCGCCCACTGTTTCAAGCCTTCCATGAAAGTGAACAGCTTGTCCGCCTCCGACATGTCTCGGATGTTCAGCATCAGCGCTGAGAAAGCTTTGACATATTCCCGCACGGAACCAGTATGTTCAAGCTTTCGCAATGCCCTCCTGGCATTGTACTCCACATTCTCGGGGAAGAACTGCTCTCTGATCGCCTCCCGTAGAAGAGCCCACGTGTCGAGCTGTATTTGATGAGCCTGGATTTCCGCAAACTTGGTCCGCCACCACAGCTTTGCGTCACCAGTCAGGTACATGGTCGCAGTCGCAACCTTCCTTGCCTCGTCCCGCACGTCTGCCGCAAGGAAGTACTGTTCCATGTCGAAGAGGAAGTTCTCGACCTCCTTCGCATCCCGCTCACCGCTATAGGCCTTCGGTTCTGGTATTCGAAGCCTAGCACCGGGGTCGTGAGCAACCATAGGCGTGCTACCCACTGCACGCTGGAGCAGTCCAATCTGAATGGACATCTGCTCCATGTCACGCCGCATATCGGCAATGCTGTCGTTTTCGAAGACGCCAGCCATCTCCTGAATCACCTGCCGACATTCGTCCAACTCCGAATTCAGCACCGTGATCTCAGATTCCAGGGAAGAGACCTTCGTCTCTAATTCCGCCAACTGGGAAGAGACCTTCGTCTCAGCTCTCTCGCTGGTAGAAGCTGCGGCATGTCGTGGGCTTTCCAGATCTTGCCCCGATGCCCTCGCAGCAGTAGCGGTGCGCCTTGGAGCCATATCGGCAACGAGGCTCTGATACCACCTCTCACGAGGCGCCTATCACACAGCGCGTCGTGTGACTAGTAGTCCGCTGACTACGTCCGCCAATACCTCCGCTCGGCACAAATGCAGCGCGCCGAATATATCAGAGTCGGGAGGAACAAATCACAAAACAGTAAATTGCGCACGCGGATTCAGAAAACCAAATTGCATTGAACTGAAAATGCGTATACAATGATCAACGATGCTAGAGCAAGGGGTTCGCCTTGAGGGGGACTCCAACACATCACTAAACCAAGCTTCTTGAACTCATTCCCCCCTATAATAGGCTTAAAAAAATAAATCCTATCGTCTACATTAGACACTAGGAAAGCTGAAATTTGCAACTCAAGAGGCGTAACGTCCCCTTGAGGAATCTAAACAACAGAAAGCAAATAACAAAGCAGTAACAAGGCAATAAAAGACCTACACCTAGGACTCTAAGACTAGTTGGTTGTCCAGCGTCTGTCGATGAAGGCTGAGTGGTCGGCCATGTAGAACGGTTGAGTGGCCGAAGTGCGCGTCACGGGGCCTAGTGAATGGGCAGCCCGTGACACCGCGTCAAAGGCAGTTACGAGATCTGTTTGAGCTGTGGATCTGGCTTCCTCTAATTCTCTCTCAGAAACTTCCAGCTTGGAAGCGAGCTCCTTCTTCTCTTGGGCATCGGACTGTAGGGATTCGATCAGTGATTGTTGCTCTAGAATCTTCTTCTCCATCTCCATAGTTTTTGCTTCAAAGATGATCTTATCGTGTCTCCACATTGAGCATTGGAGGGAGAGGTTATGGGCAAAGGCTATGGCCTGTTGCAAAGGAAAGGGTTAGTTCATGAAAATCAGTTCGTGAGAAGGGTAAGCTATTGGTTACCTGAGTCATATTGTCTCCCGAAAGGCTGTTTACTACCTTATCCTTCATGTGGTTTATTCGGGAGCGACCCCACGAACGCATAGAATTGGCCATGCCTAGATACATGGCGGCACCAATCATATTAAGATAATAAATTAATATAAATATTTTGATTTATACAACAATTAAGAAATAAATCCAATAAGTAATGTAGCAAAACTAAAAAACTTGAATCGAAGAAAACAACCAGCAAAAGGTAGTTATGGATAGCCATGATAAATGATGAAGTTAAGAAATAATTAATTAAATAATTTAAAATTTTAAAAAAAAATAACATATCAAAATTATGTGGGACAACAAAAGAGTACTATCACTGAATATAAGGTATAGATGTAGACATATAAAGGGGTGTTTTAGTCCAAAATGAAAAAATATGGACCTAAACGGAAGAAAAGCCACAACTAAGTGCACCAGCCGCACGTCCATGCCACATTCCATCAATTGTTAACAGAAATGTGTTTTTTTGTTGAATTTTCCAAAACATGAGGAGGTCTTTTGTCTATTTCAAAAAATATAAGGGATTTTGTAGTTATTCTAACAAAACACAGGAAGGTAAAATGTATTTTAACCTTACATTAACTACTCAATCGAGTTTCTTTAGAAAATTATTCCATACAAATTACATGTACTCAAAAATTAAATTTACTCCCATTTTATTTACGTTTATCATTAAATCAAATTAAAATAAACATATTAGTATATATTTTGCATGTATATATAATCACCGTCATCAATATAACATATATTGTACAAAGTGATATTTTTAATTTAAGTTGCAAAAAATACGCATTGTTAATTAATGTATTAGAAAAAGCTATCAGATAATTTTTGTACATAAAGTTATAAGACAATAATAAATTTTAATACAAAAAATAAATTATGAATTTTTCTAAAATAAAAATATTATTAAAAATTATGCACGCAGATACTTCGTTCTACCGTATTTAGTAATAATAAAAAGAAACCAAATGGTCAAGGTGTGATGAAAAGTTAATTTAAGGGGTAAAGCGTTGTACTTTATAGCGTTAAAAGGTATATTCGCAAATAGTTTTTTAAGAAAATACGTATTTTATAAATTTTATAATACATGCACATACTCAATATTAAAATTAACAAGAGAAGATAGGATTTTATTAGAACCCTCAATATTGATAGGACATTTAAAAATAAAAAGAAAAAGCTTGTAAAGAAGAATGAAAAAAATGCAAACAACCCCCTTATGATATCGCAAATAAGTAATTATTTTCTTATGGAAAAATAAATAGCATTTACCTTCCTATATTTTTTAAAATACAAAAATTTACCCCCTATGATTTTTAAAATGAAGCAATTTACCTTCCTGTATAAGGAGGTAAATTGCTTCATTTTAAAAAGTACAGAGGAGTAAATTGCTATAATTTTTTTTATAAGGGAGTAATGTGCTCATTTTCAATATCACATGAGGTAAATTGATGTTCACCCAAAGAAGAATTATAAAAAATTAAATTACATTCAAAATAGGAAAAAATGTTAGCTTTTTTTGTAGCCAAATCTCATTTGTTATATATATTTTTCATTCAATTATTTGGAGAAACATGAGATTGGATTTCGCTCCATCGATTTCCCAAAATACCATCTGGCCTTGAGATTTGGTATGGGATATAGTATGACTATTTGGACTAGTATTTCTAATTTTATGACCTATAAAACATTTTATAAGTATGAGACTTAAACTTTATTTTATAATTATAATTTGAATTTAAAGTAAGAATATTGATAGTACGGAGATCATCAAGGAAAATGGTAAGATTTGAAAAGGCATTAAAATAAACAGGACTATTGCAGGTTAATTACATACTCGTCTTTTTTTATTTTTTTGTAAAATTATTTTAACTATTAGTTTCGTCGTCTAAACGAACAGCAACTTCACATGAAACCTACAATGTATTGACACTTCAATAAATCAACTTGGTGCGGTGTCCGACACGTATTGAACACCGTCATGATGTCGACATACCTCTGACATAGGTAGGAAGGACACAGCATTTGCATGTCCAAAATTATTTTTTTAAAAAAACATAATATCATACACGCACACATTAAATAGTGTATCTGACAGTAGGGGTGGCAGACGAGTCGAGCCAGCTCGAGCTCAATCCTATCTGGCTCGCGAGCTTTTTTTATTTTTTTATTTTTTATATATATTTTTATTTTTAAAAGTTTTATATATTTAATTTCATATTCAATACTTTATGAATTTTATACTCAAAATTGATCATATATTATAATTATTAATTAATTTCATACATTTTATATTAGATAATAATAAATTATGGTACTTTTATTTGTACATTTAATCTTTATATAAAAATAAATTTAATCAACAACTTAGTAAATTATAATACTTTTTATAATTAAAAGTATTGTTAATATGACACATATAAATTTTATGTCATATGATAATATATATTTGTATTGTGTTATACTTTTTTTAATTGACAGGTAGTTCACTTATGATTTTTTTATCAATTTTTGAATTTTATATTTAAAAGATACATACTACGCATGATGCAATTTATTTTATTACTTATAAATTTATGTCGAAATTTAGTGATTCCTATGAATTAATCTAAAAATAATGATAATAATAAAAATAATGATGGTTGAACAATTTTAATCATTTATACTATCATTTTGTTATATATTTTAATGAGATAAAAAAGTTTAAACAGTTACTATGATATCTTAAAATTCGAGCTTGATTCATAGAAAATTTAAATATATATAAGATTGTGTCCATTAGATCATATCAGACGGTATGACTTAAAGTCACATGGTTTGATTTAACGATACACTGTCTTGAATGATTACTTTTGTGTTTCGAGTAGGATATCTCAACATCCGTATATCCAATAAGTCTAAAACTTTATCAAATATATTTTTCTGTAAGTTTGATCATATCTAACGGTTTGGTCTGCAATTTCATGGCCCGATCAACCCATGTTGTTCAACAATATATGATGATAGTTACATCAATGTAATACTAGCATTAACGAATATATAAATTTACTGTAGATTGTGAACATATATTAATCTCAACTATAAAATATTTTTATGCATTTCGATTGCATTATTTCAGATCATGGATACTTTTCTATAATTTTAAGTTGTTCAGTATGAATTTTTTTTGGTATATTTTACTAACTATATTACTACTAAACTAATTCGTAGTTTATATTGATAACAATAAAATAAAATTTAATACTATATTTTGGTATATTTATAATATAGTATATATTATGCAATCTATTTTATTACTTATAAATTTATGTAAAAATTTGGTGAATCAGTCCCATGATTTAATCTAATAATAATAATAATAATAGTAATAATAATAATAAAAATAAAAAAATAAAAAAATTATCAAGCTCCAGCTCGTCATGTAAGAGTCCGAGCTCGAACCTTATTCCTGTGAATCGAGCTCGAGCTTGCTAAAAAGGTGAACTCGACTCGTTGCCACCCCTATTTGCTAGTACGTACAAAGACATGAGGAATGTTCTTTTCCCTTACAAATTTAAGAAGTATGGTAGCTAAGATTAAAAATAAATAAATAAATACTCAATTTGAATTATCACTTTTGAAAATTGAGAAAGCACATTTTTTCCTTCCTAACAGTTCTACTCCTCTCATTTTTTCGATCTTTCTTCATCAATTGCTTATTTCACCAGGAGAACTCACCAGAAGAGAAGTACAAATATATTTCAAGTTCTATTTGTTTATAATAATGAAGTAATTATACTTACATATATATATATATATTTGTAAGGTTATGTACTTGAAATTAAGAACTTAGACTTAAAACATGGTGTCAAACATTACATATTCTAATTTATGAGAATATATTTATAATAAAATATATATTATAGTCATGTCGGGCATATCATAACATATTTATGATGTTTTGAGTCACAATGTCTATATCGTATCGTATTTATGTCCATGCATCATAGTGTGAAGCACACGTGAAGCCAATTTTTTGGGGGTGGGGGAATTGGGCTTCCCCTATACGAGTGGTGCTTGATTCTATAAATGAGAAAGTGGTCATTACATCATCGTATCATGCTTTTGATTATAGTTTTTCCTGATTTTGATGCATGAAATATGACCCGAACTATTGCAAAAACGTTTTTCAACAAGCCTAAGGAGTCTTGGAGATCTCTTAAGGTGAGAAGATACTGGCTCCCGATCCTTATCTTGTTAAGGGTGTAATAGCTATTTAAACAAGACTAATATGCAGAATTTATATTACTTCTTACTATACTTAATAATTGAAAATTTTGAAAATAGATGCAAAGTTTATTGTTCTGAGCCTAATGGAAAAACTTGTTTTTCAGTTTATATAGTGTAAGCAGATTTAAAACTTAGCTTCTTTCCGTACTGATTTTTGGAGGCTTTCAATCAAACAAATTTTTATCTCCCTACAGTTTTTTTCCCCATGGTGATCATATTCTAAATTTCTTGGTTATCTCCAAACGAGGAGGATCTAGAATTCATTCTTTATATGAATTTATCCATATCAATAGATTTTCATAGCCAATTCTTCCGAATCAGACAATAATTTATTACAGCAAGTGAAGTTAAGTAAGCCAACTTACAACATATCTAAGTCAGCCGGGGGGTAGAGGGGCAATTTTGTAAACTCAATCAAACAATCACCAACCGATTGGAGGTAAAGTTAATTTGAGGGGAAAAATGTTATAGTTCGTAGTTCAACGGGTACATTCGACTTGACAAATAAGTTGAGAGGGAAAACGTTATAATTCATAGTTCAACGGATGCATTAGACTTGCCAAATAATTTGAGGGAAAAGTGTTACACTTTGTAGTTCAATGGGTACATTCAACTTAACAAATAATTTGAGAAACGAAAGTATATTTAACTCTTTAAAAAAAAAATGCAATCTATCCCTCTATAATATGAGAAATGAGCAAAAAATCTTATGAAAAAAAAAATGAATTACCCTCTGTGTTTTGAAAAATGAAGCAAATTACCTCCATATTTGAATCTAATTTACTTTATTTTTCAAAACACAAGGGAGTAATTTGCATTTAACCCTAGAAAAATAATTTTTTTATTGTAAATGAATAAACTCAATATAAAAAATAACAAGAGAAGCTAGTAAATCGAACAAGAAACAATTAGAAAAAATAAAACTTAAAAGAAAGAAAAAATCAAATAATATTCAAGATAGTCAAATCTAGCTAATTAATTATGCGTAGCAAAAAGTTCCCAAAATATATTAGAAAATTTTTTACAATTGCAATGTTGAACCCGTAAATGTCTTACAGCATGTGTCGTTAAATGTGACTAAAAGAATTTAATTGACACTACAAGAAAATGGATTGATAGTAACAAAAAAAAATTACGTTCAGGTAATTCGCAAGTAAAATTCTAGTTGTTAAATCACATTATTTAATACATTGCTAACAAATTTAACAATGAATTGTTTACTATATATGTTAAATAATGTAGATTGGCAACGAAAATTTTATTTGTGATTTAGTTTGACGCTAACTTTAGCATCATATTTTTCGTAATTATTGAGTTATTTTATGATAATTTAAATTCTTCTTATTCAAACAATTTGATTGCTTATGTTGTCAAAGTTTTCAATCGAAATATTCGGTGCCAATTAAGACAATTATTGTAATGGATATGCGACAAAAACAACCAGATACATTCATTGCAAGAGCCATTTGCAATACTTTGCTGTAAGTTGATAGCAAAATTCAATGAAATGTATTTATCAACTCTGTGCTGCACGGACATATTACTTTTGTATTGAAGTTATCTAATATTTAATAATAATAATAATAATAATAATAATAATAAATTTAGAATAAATTTTATTTCAATTAACTAATACTTTTAATATTAACATAGTAACCATATAGTCTTTTTATTTGCAATTGGAATATTATATATGAATGGCATAATTAAATATACCTTAATTTTTTGTAACCTTTGTATATATGGTGAATGGTTTAGAATAAAACAATCCCATGATATAAGTTCATACCAGCACTTTATTTATGAAAAGTTAATCTTCAACTTGGAATAATAGAAACTGAATTACATGAACTACTTTGATCATATGATTCTTAGGTGCAACATACTTTTTTAAACTTCAAAAACTCATAAATACTGAAAAATATATAATCGACTCAATAACCAAATTTTACCAAGCATACCCCCTCATTGTTTGTAATTTTTCAAACGAGGGAGTATTCGTAATTATGACAAATCTTAATTGTAATTTACCCTTTATTTCAAATATGTTTTTTCCACATTCCTACCATCCAAATGCACCTCATTTTCATCAATACCTTCTTTCCACATGCAGCTCTACTTGATGTGCTGAACCCTTTGATTCTATACATTTCACTTCTCTTAAAATTCCAAAGTAGCAGCATGGTTGCAGGAAGTATAAATGTGGCGACCTGGTCACTGAATTCTTCTCTAATGTATAATCAGTAAAAAGCTTCACAGTTCGTTTGATCAGCAGTTACTATGGTGGGAGGGGACTCAAAATGGGAAAAATGCAGCCCCCTTCCCAAATGCAAAAAATGTATTATAGGCTGTTTGTTAGCAAATGTCTCTGCCTTTCCC
>NC_026152.1:7470342-7485743 GCF_000512975.1 Sesamum indicum
CATACGGAGTCTTCTAGCAGTGAGAGCTTCTAATAAAACCTCCAAGGCTTTCTCGACGGCTTCAGCCTGTTTCTCTAATCCAAAGGAACTAAATTCTGGAACGAGTTGGAGCTCATAGAGAAGGCCTATTGCTGCAGCTGCTGTGCATGTACGATCCCATGACGGTTGGGGTCTGACCTCAAATCAGAAACCAGCTATGCTCGGTATCAAATGATAAAGATTTTTAAGGCCAGCAACGAAAGTTTGCAACAAAATTGTTGACGAGCTTAAGAAGGTGATGGAAGAGACTTTACTTGTGTACCTTAGTTTATGCATCAAAGATACACCTGTGTTCAGAGATATGCAGCGAAGTTCCTGCCCCCATACTAATTTAGCTCGATCCTGCAGAAAAACCAGCTAATGAAGATCATTCTCCATAAATCTTGAGTTACTGATCAGAGTGCAAGTAAATACTGAGGCTGTGTTACCATATACGAATGAAATCATAACGTGTGCTTTTGAAAGCCATTCTCCAACAAAAGATCCATGAAACAGAGCTGAGTGTAGTTTCAAGATAGTACTATATTTCACCTTGGTTACGGGTAAATTCTAGAATCCTAATATTTATGCAGTCAGCATTTATGCATCTTAACTGACATGGCATAACTACATAAAAACCCATTAAGAAGAAAAGAATACATTAGCTTGTCTTTGAGGCTTATATATCTTTTTTATTTTAGTTCCATGAGTCAGTCCACAACTTAAGTTAGCTCACCTTTGATCTTTATGTGCAGTTGAATACCTGTGAATTGAAACCACAAAGAGAAATATCAGGGAAACAAAGTATATGTGTCACACCTGCAAACGCCTGAACATTGCGCTTGAATTGCTCCAAGTGCCATCTATCAAAATGAAGTGCATGATGCCATCTTCATTTGCCTGTGTAATTAAGGGAGCAAAGTTTTGCCTATTAGTTCAAGGACAATGAATCATCCATTTATCAAACAACCAAGTGTTAGCAGAAGTGTGGTGATCTCTTCTGTAGGCATGCATTATTACATTGCAGTAAACAATTTTCGTCAGATAATGAGGGTCATATGCCTTTAAGTCTCAACCACCAGCACAACCTCGACGACCAAGCCCTCATCACCTAACTTCATAAGTTTTTTGTAAGAATTCGACCCAAAAAAGTTCAGTCAGTTCATACTATGAAGAGGGCCTCACCATGTTGTGAAAGCTTATCTACTATATAGGAAATATTTAAAGAGGGCCTCATTCTCCATTCGCTTTCCTAAAGCAGTGCAGCACTTCTATTTCCTCAACCTTCCTTAAGAAAGCAAACTCATACAAGTCAGAGTTTGATTGTTCCTCTTGATGCAAGAGCCCACAAGAGTTGCTTCACCAGCAGGATGGCTCCATAGAAAGAGTTCCTAATGATTATCTGGTTTTCGGTTTTCTGGAGAAACGCAGTTTAGGTTTTCTCGAGTTACCAGTGAAATTAGGAACCAAGGCTCCCATGGCGTGCTAGATCCTTCAAAATATGTATGAGTCCAAAAACCACAACTTGGGTATGTTACGGACTAAATTTTAACAAATTGAAATTCTACTGAAGTGCAGGAAAAGTGCACAAAGTACGAGAAACACTCACAAAACAATTGTAATAAGCGACTTATGCGATGCAATACATGCACAAGGCAACTTTGTACATGTGCCAACTGCATATAGAACCTTGGCAGAAAAGCACATTAAGCAACCTATGATGAATACATGAAGAGTGAACCTCTGTAAATATACCAAATGAATATAGAAGTTCAAAGGATTCAAGTGGTGAGTGAGAAACCAAGGTTTCACTAAAAAAACATCTACACTATTATCATTATTCTTTCATAACTATACACCATGAGAGATCTTCATAGCTTGATACTTCTTCCCCTTTCATCTTCTCATTGGCTTAAATCCTTCCATATCACATCTTTCACAGTTCTTTATTTCCTTGTACTGTGGCTTTTAACTCAAACTTGCAGAGCAGACCACCAGCATCCTTCAACTCCTATTGTATCCTGCTCTTTGACTATTAACTACAGCACTCCTCACTTTGACTTGTCTTATATATTTTTGAAGTAATACAATGTCCCTTTATCAGTTTCACCAGTAATTCCTGTCACATATCTTATAGCAGCAGATGGTATAGAATCAGCAAGCCGACCAACCCCAGCCCTCGCAAAAGAAAACATCTGCCCAGCAGTCACCCTGCGCCAATGCCTCCTTACCAAGTTGCTGGACGCTGGATATAATAGCTCATGGTTTTCAATACTAACAGGATTCTGTCTTCGTTAAAAGGCTCTTAAAAGTTATCTAATATGATGTGACACGGTACTATAAGAGGCTAGTCGTATCTTTCTATTCCAAATAGCCGCTATGGTTAGAAAAGAAAGAGATCTACTGACTAAAAACACATTTACATGATCCTTACTTTGGGTTCTAAGGGATGAGAGGAAAAAAGTTGCTACTCAATCTTTCAGAAATCTCCGCACCAGTGATACATGGGAGTAGGGAGCACAACTGATAAATTCTTGGGGCCTAGGTGCATGGTGCACAACTTATGCAAGGGAGGTGACAAGATGCATGTTTGCCTATCTAAGATTAAAAAGAATGAATCATGGCTATCAACACCAATTCAGAACCATCTTTTTCAGAGATCAACTCATCACATAATTTGAACGTTCAATAGGATTATCTGGCATGTTTGTGGTTATTCAAGAAACTAGAATTGATTTTCAGCAAATAAATAAAAAAAAATTATATATAACTTGCTGTTCACATCTGCTACTGCAAAAGAAGAAAAGAAAATGAAGAGAAGAAGAGCAGGAAGGAAGAGGAAAAAGAAGTGGAAGAGGGGAACATGGTTAATTAAGCTAAGGAGGAGAATACATATGGTAAGAGCTTAACCTACCAAAATTCAATTAAGACAGTAGTCATAAGATAATCAGTATATTGAATATTTAAGTTCCTTAAGTTGTTTGGTTGATCCAAATGAAGAAAATTTCAAATACTTTTCCTTATTTGACACAGTAACAATAGAGGGATGGGAAGATTACTTTTTATAGTTTTACCAATGAAACCTTTTTTTAATTTCCATCATAGATAATAGATAAATTAGTACTATATAAATTTTAAATTACTCATCATAAACTCATACATCAATTAATGGGATAATTACATTTATACCCCTTGATCTATGGCCTGTTTATACAAACCATCCCTTACTTTTTTTAAAATTACACACATACCCTAAAAATGTTAGCATCTTTGCACAAACTACACCTATTTTTTGGCTGTCAGAGTAGTTTCTGTAATCATGCAAAAGATGGGGGTAGTTTGTGTAAATAGACCATAGGTCAAGGGGTGTAAATATAACTATCCGTTAATTAATTTAAGAGCTCCTCAACACTAGCAACAAAAAGTAAGAATAGAAACAAAATATGTTTCTAGTATACCCACATCTAAGAATTACTGGGCTTCAATTGATCTTAAACCACTTACTTTAAAAATCAAATAAAACAACCATAGTACCTCAAAATATAGAATTTGAACTCACTCAATTCTAGTTGGATAAGTTGCACTATGGAAGCAGTAATGGTGGCTGTATCTATACTCTTTTTTTCTTTTCTTTTTTTTTTTTTTTTTGCCAATGATGTCTTCACGAAAAAGAATAATACATAGACATTATTTTAGCACGAGAAGAGATACGAAAGTAGAAAGATTGATAGAATAAAAGACTTTGGAGAAATTGCATTTATGGATAATATGGTAGATGAAAATCAAAAGGAGAGTTCTTTGTATTTTGAATCTTATACTTCAACCTTTTTCACCCAATTTTGGACAAAAATGAAACTAGGTTCCAGGGGTGTTCCATCTAAAGCCTGTTTTACTTACCCTCCACTTATTTCTTTAACCTACTAAAAAGTTTTTTTCTTGTTCTCCTCCTTATACTCCCATTTTCCTTAAAAATTCACTTGTCACCCAAGTCCCAACCAAACTAGCTCTTAAGCATGTTACTTCAAACATTAGTTGTGCCTTCTGAAAAATTCAAAATCACACCATCTGTCAGCCTCTGTCACATTCAAGCTGATCAATTTCAAATGTGTAACTAGGTTTCTTTGTGATTTTCTTTTATTTGGTGGAACAAACCAGTTCAAGTAGTTAACTTATGGCTCCAGGAATCAAAGTTTATGGATAATTCCATCCTTACAGACAGATGGGTTGAGTCTTGGGCAGATCAAGATTTCCATTGACAATCAGAAGCGAGATTGTATATTATTCGGAAAGTCCTCCAGTTTAGCTTATACTATTAACATGCACAAATTTGTAGAAAAAGAAGTATCATTTGCTATACGACATATCACCTAACTCAAGAATGCATTAATGAGATCCATATAAATGGATACTGCTTGGCTTACTGGATCCACAGCACAGCCAACACCATCCTTAACGGATTCAGTCGCTGCATTCTTATTTGGATAAAGGCACCAAACCTTGTTTCTGCCTGCAATCATGTAAATTCCAGTCAGATGGCTCTGATAATTCAACACATAGAACAAGAAATAACACACACATGCCAATGCGACTAAATGTTTTAAGTATAAAATAAGTAAGGATATAGAAAAGGTAAACGTTTAGTAACCACAATTATGTTAAGCAATTAAAGTTCCAGACTGTCATGAGTAACTTAGTAAATCATTTAAGATTTGACACTTCAAAGAAATATATGAGCAGAAACAAATTTGAAATACTATCCGTTTACATTTCACTTGCTTACGTAGAAATCGTGATTTGTACTTTGTAAAAATATCCAAATGATAATCACATGTCTATATCATTCCAACGACATTTCACTTGAAATACTTTGACTAAAATTTTATTAAGTTGGAATATGCAAATTTATTTAAAATGGAGAGCTCCTATCTTAAGAATATAGATTCTACGTTCCACATCCTCTCCAATCACATTTATGCCACTAAGCACTGTGGAATGCATTTTGGTAATTGAAGACCAGGGACATCACAATAACTTAATGATGCACAATTTTGGTGAAATTTACTGAATTTAAATTCACTCATCAATTATTTATTTCTCACTAGCAGTCTAAATTATAAATACTTCAAATGGTCGAGATAATATTTCAACCTCATTGACTTACAAAACATGCAATGTATGGAATCTCTATCCCTGTGATTAGAAAAAATTATCAGATGTAGTATATCAGATGGCCCTTGGGCCATAAACTCAATCTATAACAGCATATGATGTATTTAACTAAGTCCTACTTAAATATCACTTTCACTTAGATTATACTATATGAAATACGGATTACATGCATCTCATGGAACTTTTCGAAAATATAACTTGCAATTTTGTAATACTTCATAATAGAACTACAATATATCATACAATAGAGTTTTAGAGCATAATCCCGACAGAGGCTAACTATTAACTTCAAAGAAGACATGCGCAAAAGTGGAATGGGGAGTGCAAGAAAGAGAGTGCGGGGGAGAGAGAGTTAGTAATGTTAGTCTATATAAGGGGAGCAAGTGGTGGGCAGAGCACGAAAGCATAATAGGAAAACTCAATTTCAGAATAGTGCTAATTTTAATAATTATTCAGAAGCTCCTTCAAAAAAGCTATTCCATTAATAGCATTGCAATAACATGGTGGCATATTACTAGAAGAACAAATTCAAAATTTCCATATATATGTATTCCACTCATAGCAAAGCCAAAGATGAAATAAGCAGCATTTTCACAAAACTTTTAGACTAGTAGTACACACAAGATAAACTGAAAATTGCATTACCTGCATGATTCAATTCATTCCACATCATTTCTTCATGCTCAACTATGCCAAAGAGGCACAAACTTGCAGCTTGAACACCATAAACTTGCCATAATAATTTCCCAGTATTGTTCTGTCTTAAGAAATCCTGTCAAAAAATAGAAAATGTAATAACTCAGGATCCTTTTTAACTGGCACAAAACTAAAAATATGACGAGAATAGAAAGGAGTACAGCTGCCATTGGAATCATTCTCGCAAAATGAATCCACTTTTTCAAGGAGCCATTTATTCAAAGGGCATGTTTCCATAAATGTTTTGGGAAAAGATTTCCTTCCAAAAAGTAATCCTATCTTCAAACTTCCGATTCTAATTCTTCACATATTTTCAAAACCCATAACCTATTTTTGAAAGGTCTAAAGCCCATGATCAGAATACACTTTTTACATTTGAAAACAAGTAAATTAGATATGTTTAGTCAAAATGAAATGTCAAAGAAACCTGCCAACAAAAATGGGCAAACTTTCTTAATAATATGTTTTCATTTTTTTTAAACATTCCCCAAATTAACCTCCTCGGATTATTTTCAAAAATTATTTTCACAAAATATACATGAAAATTGATGAGAACAAGGCATCCAAAGTGTTCTAAATTCAAAAATAGAAGGCAAAAGAAGCCATAAGACTAGAAACTCAAACCTTCGGATGCATATACAACCAGATACGCAATCTACGCCAAAGGGAACACATTGTAACTTTTGAGCACATGCAGTCTTCCCGCGGAAGCCAGCACTACAAGATATTTTGAAGAGGGAATATAACAAATAGTTACAGAAATAGAATGCATATCCAAATGAAAGGATATGGAACTATTAAATCATGACGAGTAAAGAAATAAATCAATCTTTCAGAAAAAAAGAGCCCACCATTATACTTGTAGAAATGTACAAGGCATAAATTGGATAAACTAATAAACAGTGTACCTTCTGGCAAAGATAACCCCTACTTCCAAGTAACCGGCAAGCTATTTGTCGAGCAGAAAAGAATTGGAGTTTTTCTTCAGAATTAGCTAAAGATGCATATTTTGCCCTATGCTTCTTGTCCTCATGCACCTTGAAGTCTCCCTGAAAGCAAGCAAACAGAATAAGTGCGTAATGTATAGAATTACAACTGAAGCAGACCTGTGCTCAGGGGTAACGACGAGCAAACCGCAGTTTTATTATTATATTTAACTCATTTGTGGGTTGCCGGACCAACCAACTTGTAAAGCATTAAGATCACTGCACCCAAATGCTGGAAAAGGTAATGACTTAATATCCAAAGAGGTGAAAATGACAATGCAAATTTAGAAATATCTATTGTACCTGAGCAACAAAATGGTAGCTTCGTTTTTCACTGTAAGTTCCTTATCTTGATATCACCAATAATCTTTTTTCACTGTAAGTTCCTTATCTTGATATCACCAATAATCTTTTTTTCACTGTAAGTTCCTTATCTTGATCTCACCAATAATCTTTTCCATTATTATCTTCAAAATGTCTGGAACCAATATATTTATAAAGGTGTTCATTGCGCACACGAATTAGAGATGCCAAATTCTACAAAAACATTTTTGCAATTAACTAAGCATTAAACATATTGAGCTCCAGCACCTTCAATCAACAAAACTAATCGCTGAAAGAAACCAAATTCTGGTGACGGAAAGAAGCCAAAGGTATTGCACACAGCAGAAGCACACAGTCTCAAAATTGCAGTTGAAGAATGACGAACAAAAACACAAGAAAATCTTCACACTCCGCCGTCTAGTTCACCATAACCACATCATTACAGCCCGAACTCAACTCTTGGCAACTCCTTTCCAATCACTCCTGAACTGATAAGCAAAATTGCCATCTCCAAAACAAAAATAAACCACGGAACCACACTTCATTGACATGGGTACGCATGAAAGTTTTGAGTTCTCACCGAGAGTTTGCCGTGGTTGCCATCAAACGTCATCTCAGAATCAATGTCTTGTTCCAAAAGCTTTAAATCTTGAATAACTTGTTTAACCATCGAAGGAACAGGCGAAATGGTACCCCAACCCTGCCATTCTTGCAGGCTAATGGTAGCTTCAGCGTCTGTTGTTCTGCGGGCTCCTGCTGGCAATGTGGATGGGCTTTTCGAGGAGAAAGGCTTCGTGCCCATCTGAGATTTAAGAGTCTTGTTGAAGAAATTGCAGAATTTTTGTTGGGGTTGGAAAAAGAAAGGGGTTTTACAGCTCAACAAGGGTCTAGAAGTAGAAGGGAGCATGGCTCGTTATTCTTGGGTGGCTTTTGAATATCGGAAACCTAATCGAGTTTCCTCGAGTTGCAATTTGGTACATGTCTATAGGCATTCATTTTTCTTGGTTTTTTAACAAGTAACGTGAAATCGATAATTTTGTGGCAATAGAAAATGGGGTGAATAGCAATTTATTCTCATATGATATTATAAATAAGTAAATTATTTTTTTATAAAAAAAAAATAATAATTTACCCTTTGTATTATGATAAAATACTTAATTTTAAAAAATATAGAAAAGTAAATTATTATATTTTAGATAACACACGGAGATAAATTGTTATTCTCTTTCAAAGGAGAGTGATTTAATCATTTGTAACATCACAAGAAAGTTGCTTCCATTTTTTCATTGAAAATATTTACGTGATCAGTTTAATTGGCGAAGTTGAAATAATATGATCAAAGCGTTGTGGGTTGAGTCTCATCAATTTATAGAGTATTAATTTACTTTAAAAGTAATAGTTGAACCACGACGATTTAAGTTTTATTATTGAGTGAGACTAGGCCTAGCTCAGTTGGTTTAAAGTCATGGGTTCAATCCCTATTTATGCATGCAATGTTGTTTTTACTGCATAGTAAGTGTTGTTTCTACTACTGACCAAATTGATGCAATTCCTGGAGCTATATGAAGACCAATCTGGCAAAAAAATCAATCACTCCAAGAGTTTCTTTATCCCTGGTAAGAAGGCCAATAACATTGCCCACAAAATCAAATCCATTACAGGCTTCAACTTCAAGTGTCTCCCTATCACCTATCTTGGAGCTCCTCTGCACAAAGGTCATAAGAAGAAAATTCTTTTTGAACCCCTTATTGACAAAATCAGAAACAGGATCAGTGGATGGGAGCATAAACATCTTTCACAAGGGGGTAGACTTCAACTTATTAAAAGTGTTCTTTCCTCCATGCCAGTATATCTTCTTCAAGTTTTGAGCCCTCCTATTGGCACTCTATAGAAAATTGAACAACTTTTTGCTAAATTCTTTTGGGGATCCACTACTGACCACAGAAAAATTCATTAAGTTAAATGGGCTTTCATCTGCTATCCTTGTGAAAAAGGGGGCTTGGGCATCAGAAACATTAGAGATACTGTCACAGCCTTCACTCATAAACTCTGGTGGCGGCTGAGACAAAATAATTCTCTATGGGCCAGCTTCACTATCAGTAGATATTGTAAAAAGTCTACACCTGCCTCTACTAAAGCTAAATCGAAGGACTCTAACATTTGGAGAAGAATTTGTAGCATGAAAGCCATCTCTCAGGAGCTGGTAATGTATCTTTCTAGTATGATTGTTGGCTCCCTGCAGGCACCCTTCATTCCCTCATACACCCCATCAGAGCGTCTAATGCCCTGGTCAAGAATTTTTGGACCAACCACACTTGGGACATTGATAAATTGAAGGAAGTTGTTCCTCAGCTTATCATGGAGCTTATTTTGCAGACCACCATTAATCCTCAACATCAAGATTCTATGCATTGGAAACCATCCCCTCACGGCTCCTTTTCTACTAAATCAGCTTGGGAGATTACTAGAGATCACAAACCTTCCCTACCCATCTTCAAAAATCTCTGGTCCCCCTCGTCAGGCCTACCATTTCTATCTTTATTTGGAAAGTCCTCCATAACTGGATACCAGTTGACAGCAGACTCAAACAAAAGGGCATCTCTTTGACCTCTAGATGTGTTTGTTGTTTGAAGGAGGAGGAGACTATCCCTCACCTTTTCCTTCATAACAAGGTTTCCATCCCTCACCTTTTCCTTCATAACAAGGTTTCCCTTGAAGTATGGAACTTCTTTGCCTCCAAATTTCAACTCAACATCCCAATCATAGACAATTTTTTCATGATCCTTCAAGCCTGGAGAAGCAATATTTCTAATCAACTTCACATCAGAGATATTCTTCCCCCATTGATCATTTGGTACACTTGGATTTGCAGAGGGGGCTCCTTTCAAAGCTAATCGTATCATCTCTCAAACCATCAATTATCTTCATCTTCTCGGTAAAACCAACCTCATGAGAACTATACACTGGAGAGGGGACAGATCTGTTGCTTCTCTTCTTAAAATTTCTCTCCCGCCTCATAAGATATCATCCAAAATCTCTATTGTTAAGTGGATTAAGCCAGATAGGGGATGGTTCAAATTGAACACAGATGGGGCCTCAAAAGGAAATCCAAGTGTGGCAGGAGCAGGTGGAATCATCAGAAATCATCTTGGTCAGGCTGTCTTTGCATTCCAGGAACATCTTGGGCTCATCTCCAACACTGCAGCTGAGTTAAAAGCTATATACAGAGGTGTTAAATTGTGCATTGATAGCAACATTAGAAAAATTTGGGTAGAAACAGATGCCAACATCGCCATCAAGCTCATTTCGTCTCCCCCCAAGGGTCATGGCACCTTCAAAATTTGCTGCAATAAATTAGAGAACTTCTATCCCAAACTGAGTTCAAGATATCACACATTTTTAGAGAGGGTAACCAAGTGGCCGATTACTTTGCTAACCAAGCATGTTTCAATCAACATCTCAGCATTCTATCCCCTAATAATATCACAGGTGAATTAAAGGTTTGATTAGACTTGACGCATGCTCCTTCCCTGCTATTAGAATTAGAAGTTATAGCACCTTTAATTTCAGTTAAATTTTTGATTTTTCAATTAGGGGTACTTCATTATTGTTGTTTCTTTGCTGATACGTGTTGTGACCAATGTCTCTATGGATACCTTTGGCCTGTTACTTCTGTTGTTTTCCTTTGTCTATTTGCTTGTTGTTATATCTTTTGTAGGTTTTTTGAACTCCTTTCACAGGTTTAAAGGCTGTCAGTCATACAAACTTGATCTCCGCGTTAATACTCATGTTCATTACTTATCCTTTTGGAACATTACACACACTTTGGCTTGGCCTTCTTGTACAGATTTATTTGCAGGTGTTGTGCGATTCATGATGTGGTGGGATAACAAAAAGCTTTTTGACTCGCCATAGTTTTACTAGTTACCTGTCTTTTGTTGTAAGGGAGTAGTACTCCTCGTTCATTGTTGCTCTATTTGTAAGGGAGTAGTACTCCTTGTTTATGGCTTTGCTAGAAATTTTAGGGAGGTAGCTCTCCCCGCTGTAAGTATTTTGGGAATTTTAATATAGAAGGATTGGGGACTCCAATAAGTTCCCCCCACCTCTAGGTCGTTTAAAAAAAAAAAAAAGTGTTGTTTCTACTGTAATAATATATGTTGATTAGATGTAATTTATTTGATATTATTGATGAGAGTATGATTGTTGTAATGTTCTTTGTTAGATATTGATATTCGACATAAATGATTATAATCGACTTATTTTAAAAAAAAAAAAAGTGAGATTATTTTTTTTATGTCTCGTTCAGTTTTGGCCAGGTATTTATTTTAAAATTTTAAATTTAATATTATTCATTACATTTATTTATCAATTTTTTTTTATAAATTCAACTTTATACATTTTTTAACTCTACAAAAAGTAGTAACACAATTTATATCAATATTTTGTATTAATTTATTTAAAAATGTTGCACATATAGAATATGTTGCACTTACTAGCAATATTTATTTATTAATTATACATATTGATAATTAACATATATTGATTAGTGATAACTATAATACAATTATAATTAATTCACTAAAAAAAGAAAACAAAATATTTACTTAGTGTTTATATGAACTTAAATATTACGAGTTCAAATCTCACATAATATAAAATGACAAAAGTCTATCTATAATAATTGATTCAATAAAGGATGTATCTGATTTTACGTAGAAACTCTAAATAAAAGAGAAAATGAAAGTAAAGAACTATTATACATTTGGCTCCTTATATACACACATGCGACCAACAACCAATCAAAGGATAATTACACTCTCGTCTATTAAAATTTGATATAATTGTGAGTAGATTATTTGTAGTTTAGAAAATTATATCTTATACTCCTGAGGTTTGAATCTGTTCTAACAAATAAGTCCTTATATTAATAAAAATTCACCGATTCTGCTGATATTAACAAAAGAATTAGAAAATAATTCTATATTTATCTTTAATTGACTTATTACTGATTTATTGCAGATCAAAATAAATATTTTTACGACTAAATTATCTTCATACGTCTTCGCACGTTACTGCATATGAGGAGATATTTTTTCACCATTATAAGGTGATTTAGTCAGAATAAAAAATCGTTTAACTTACAGTGAGTCACTAATAAATCAACCGAGGGTAAATATCAATTTCATTCAATTTTTTTTGTTAATATTTACAAATTCGGTGAATTTTAACTAATGATTGGACTTTTCTTGTTAGACAGAAGCAAATCTCATGAGTGCTAGGTGTAATTTTCCAAAAGCACAACAAGTTTACATGTAATTATACCAAAACTCAAGGGAAGGAGATTTAAAATTGAAAGGTTGAATGAGTTCTCTTTGGCTTTCTAGTAGAGGTTTTCTTGTTCAAGTAGAAGAGACATCTCATCAGTTACTTCCACAAATGAAAGTAGCCAAGAATGTTCAAGGATTGGAAAGTAGTTTTTGCATAGAAAATCTTTTAAGCGTTTAGTGAAGAAGGGGCCATATATTTGACTAATCTTTTAAATTATAATCCAACCTGGTGAGCACATTGTTAGAATCCTGGTGTATAGTAATATGTCCCATGTGATATTGGAAATGAATAAATTACTCCCCTGTGAAAAATAAATAGCAATCTACCTTCCTGTGTTTTAAAAAATAAAGCAATTTACCTCCTTAGGCATGGAGGTAAGTTGCTTCATTTTTTAAACTATAAGGAGGGTAAATTGCTATATTTTAAAAAATATAGAGGGGTAAATTGCTATTTTATTTTTCATAGAGAGACTATTTGCCTGGTTTTCATAACACAGATAGATAGAGTACAATTTACCGTTAGAATCCTTGGAAGCCAGTGGTATGCTTTGCAATTGTGTTGTATGGAGGGCTTAAAATACCATCACCTATCAGCTTCATGGGAGAAGGGAAACTTCGTCATAGAAGCTTCATGTATAGGTAGTTCACAGAATTCACGAATATCCTCCAAGGACATGAATAGTTCACACTATAGACTCTTTAGCAAAAATATATTTTTTTTATTTTAGATAAAGTTGCTAGTGCGCTTCTATAAATTGTAGTGTTTCCTTACTGTATTGTTTTAGCAATAGGTCAGTCAATAGCAGTTAGTTAGCTAGCTAATTGGGTAGTTAATTAGTTTGTTGCTTAACTATTGTACTTAAGTTGTATTTAAGACAGTTTGTACTTTGCAACCGATATAGTGTCTAAGATTTTTCTTGCTCTCTCTGCTTTACACTGTTCTTCTTCAACAAACAAGTTCATAGTCATGGCGTCTTTGCTCATATTCTCTCTTGTACATGGTATCAGAGCCATTTTTTTTATGGTCACTGGTACTTTCCCTCACTCATACACTCTTTTAGCATAGCAAGATTACGCATGCATGGCAAGCCCTTTAAAAACAAAAAACCAAGAAAAGAAGCCACTGGTTGACAATGGAACCAACTTTTGGTCATCAAGCAGATCGATCAAGATCGCATTAGGCGCCAAGATGAAACTAGGTTTCATCAATGGAAAAAATCCTAGACCTTCTGAAAGTAGATAAGAATTCGAACAATGGACAAGAGCGGATTGCCTGGTAATTTCTTGGCTATTGAATTCAATGTAAAAGGACAATGTGGAATCTTTCCTCTATATTAATACAGTAAGACAACTTTGGTTGTGAATTAGAGGCAAGATACGGGGCGAGCAATGGGCCCATGATATATCAACTTCAAAGGGAAATTACTTTGGCAACACAAGGATCACTTACTTTCTCAGCCTACTTCAGTAAACTCAAGAAACTTTGGGACGAAATTGAGTTGCTTGGTTTCAATCCCATCCTGCAGTTGTGGAGCTTCCAAGGAAGTTACAGATCTAAGGGTTGTTGATTATCTTATGCAGGTCTTGATGGGGTAGAATGACTCCTTTGATTTTAATGATGGAACCCTTTCTATCTGTAGCTAAGGCCTATTCAATGATAATGCGAGTTGAGCGTCAAAGGGAGGTCAGTTTAGTGTTCTCAAATACCCTGCAAAAATTGGAAATGCAAGTTAAAGGTCTAGAAGTAGGTAGAGACGGGATTGCAAGGAATTGGTGGAAAAAGAAAGTTGCACCAGATCTGCAACAAATGTGGTAAAACAAGACAGCTTAGAGAATAAAAGGATATCCTGACTGATATAAGGCCCTGATAAAGCAACGAAAAAAAGGAATAGTAAGAAAAGGCTTATGTGCAACAGAGACTCCCAGTATTGAAAAAAAATCTGTACAAGTTGTGGTAAATGAAGAAGCCATCTATGAACTTGTGAGAACTGAAATTAGACGAATATTGAGGGAAAGTGAGCCACAAGACTCCAAATACTCTAGCTATGATAAATTCCCAGAGTCAGCAGCTATACTTTCTTTGAAGAGACAAAATGTTGGGTTATAGACATCAAACATGTGTAATGATAAGTATTTTTTTTATAGTACTATTACTACTAACCTAATACCTTCATCCATCTTGCCGATGCTACTAAACTAAAACTAAGAATCATAGGAGATATTAAACTGCATAACCATATTTTAGTTTCTCATGATATTTTTTTTCTTATTAACAATATTTTATTAAAGTTTTATGTTATATATATTTTATTAGTTAGTGGGGATTTTGAACAAAAAATTATATAAATATTTCATATTAAATAATTTTAAAAAATTTATGTATCTATTTATCTATCTAGTTGTTTGGTAAAGGGAAATAATAATAGTTTGAAATAATAATAATTTTTCTTTAAGTTATTTGGTATGATTGGAAGGCAAGTAATCTCAAATACTTTTTGTTTCGTACGAGAAAATAGATTAGGAAGAAATACTAATTTTTATAACTATGCTTATGAATCCTTAATTTATTGATAAATTCTTTTTCTTTATTTTGAATTAAAAAATAAATAAGTTAATATTACACTAAAATAATTTTTAATATACAAAAATTTAAAAATTTTATTAATAAAATTATTGATTAAACAAATACAATAATATCTTTTATTAATTAAAAATTTCATCAAGAATAAGAATATTTTTTATTAATAAAAAATCCATCAAAATGAATATTGTTAATTTTGTCCAAATCATTCAATTTAAATAAAATAAAAATTACTAATTGTGCTCTGAAATAAATAAAATAAATTCAGACATCAAAACTTTTATTGGTATTATCAGCAGG
>NC_026152.1:7485753-7564022 GCF_000512975.1 Sesamum indicum
TGTTCTTAGACGTTCACTTTTCCACTCAATTTTGGACGGAAACAAAATTGCACTCCGAACAGGTTTCACATAAATCCAGTTTTACTTCTGCTTTATCTATTCTCCTTAATCATACACCAAACTTATTCTTATACATTCATTTTTACTTTCAGTTCTCTTATACATTCACCCTTAACTAAAATACCTATACTTACTTTTTTTTTTTAAATATAAAATAACTACTTCTTTAATCATATTAAAAAATGTTCTATTGATTCACATTAAAATGAAATTATTTTAGTTTGATAAGTTATTTAAATTATTTTTTATTTTTATTTTAAATAAAATTTAAATTATGCCCACACATCGAGTGTGCTCTTTACACTGTGCTGGTAGAACTGTAAATGATTTAGGTCGAAACGAATAAATCATTGATCAAGTTTTTTTGACCTCTTATCGAGCTTCGAAAGTTGCGATCAAATTTGATTTGATTATTAATCTAATCAAGTTTAGATGAAGCAAAACTCGATCAAATCTGATGTGAAATCGAGTAATTTAATATTTTTAAATATATATTATTTCCATGCTAATTGAATCGAACTCAAAGATTTATCGAACAAATATCTTATTCAAGTTTGATTTAATAAATTTAATAAACCATATTCAGATGAATTTTTATTAATTAATTTCAATCGAGTATTAAATAATTTTTTTTTTTTTTAAATATACATCGCCTGAAGTATGTCACAAAATAAACTAATGGGAGAGTGCATTCATGCGACTCAACAGCCACATCAGGTGGTGGAAGGGTATGGGCCTTTGCGTCAGGGGTGTGCTGAAAACGGTTAAACCGATCGAATCAGACCGAATTGAATTTTCGATTCTGACCGAAAATCGAATCGAAAATTTCAGTTTAGTCTTTGGTTTTTTGTCACTGTTCCGGTAGCCGAACCAAATAAAAAAACCAAAATTTTAAATAATATATTAAATAAAATATATTGTTATATATATTATATTATATTATTATATTTATATATTAATATTATAATATTAATATATATAATTGTAGAATATATATAGAACAGACAAACAGAGAAAATGGAAAGAACAGAGAAAGAAAAGTAAAGAAAGAAGAGAACGACCGACGGGCCAGACGAGCGGAAGAAAGAAAAGAAAAGAAAGAACGACCGACGACGGGGGCCTCCTCTCTCCACGGGTACTCCATCAAGTAGGGTTTGCTCTCTTACAAAGAAATTTTTTTTAAAAAAATTTGACTTGTAATTTTGCTTTGGAGGCGTTTGATGAAATGTCCAAGTTAAAAAATATATAGATTTTTGTCTAAGTTGAAGGTGTTTGCTTGTTTGACGAGGATTAACAACACATTCCTTTACATATATATTATTTTAAAAAAAGGGTTTTTTCGGTTTTTAAATCGAAAAAACCGAAATTGGTCGGTTTTTAATTTTCGGTTTTCAAAATCGAAAATTCGATTCGGTTGGATTGGATTAACCGGCACACGCTATTCTGCGTGGCAGAGCAATCAAACGGGCTTTTTCATCTCAGCCATACCCACTCCACGTCCGCACTCCCTCCAACCAATCTTCATAGATTATCTTTTCCACGCATTGAAACGCTGCTTTATCCCCTTCTCTTTTTTCGTTTTGCTCTATATATTACGAGGAGAGTCATTGGAATTGAGAGCGTTGGACGCGTTGAGAAGGGCCGTTCATATCTTGGTATGTGTCGTCTTCTTCTCTCCTCGTTCTTTAGTGGTTTTGTTTGTGTTTCTTTATTCTGTGTTATGTGTTTGTGTTGAGTATTAGTTTTCCTGCATGCGGATTTGAGAGGAAGAGTTTTCTTTTTTTTAGTATGATGAGGTTTTTTGGATCTTTTCTCTGAAGGGTTTGGAATTTCTTTAACTGAATTTCTGTGCTCCCTTTTGATTTTAATGTGTTTGTGTTAATGCCCGGAGGTTAAGTATGCATTTTTTTTGTTATCTTGGGTTTATCTCATGGGAATCATTCTTTAATTCTTATGATTGTCTCTGCTTTTGCTAAAGGGCCTGACTTTATTTTTAAAAATTAGAATCAAACAACAACCGTTATGCTGTTCTGCTTCACTTTCTGGATTGTTTTGAACTCATTTCGATCTTCGATTCTATATAATCTAGTTTGGAGTGGAAGGGAGGAAAAAAATTAGGACTTGTTCTTGGGAAGTTTGAATCTTTTCTTTGTTTTTCTGGGTTATGGATCCTCGTATCACATTTTCAAATTTTAGAGCCCTGCAATGAAAGAGAGAATTTTTACTTTTCATCGCCGGTAGCTAAGCTACTGCATGTTTTACATAGATGAGCACCAATTTAGGAGCCCAACAGTATGTAATTTGTATTGTGTTCCTCGACCTCTTCAATTTCTAGGAGTGTGTTTTATTAGATAAAAAATGGTGAAGCCATGATATCTCATGAGATCCATGTTACAGATCTGTTGTTACTCATTAAGGTATAGCATTTGATTTGCTCGTGTTGCGACTGGTGATTTTGCCTATAATCAATCAAGTCATTATGCTTTGCGCATTTGGTACTCACTTATTTGAGATTTAGGAAATTAGGGTGTTGGTTGGGAGATACACTATGGTCAATGAATGGTCTTGCAGAAATTGATGGATGCTTTTGTCTTATAATTTGTGTTTGTTATATCGACTTTTCACCTAAAGTTATTGTTGATCAAATATAGAATTGGAGAGTAGAAAATTGTGATAAAGATGTTTCTTAAATGCTTAAGCACATGGAATACATGTGGTTTGAATGGCCTGCACCAATAAATAGTTGCATAGTATAGAGACATGTATTGATCTAATGGCTTTTCCTTCCTTTCAAGGATTGTGAATAGGGGTGGCGGATGAGTCGAGCCGCAAGTTTTTCGAGCTCGAGTCGAGCTCAAAATTCAACTCGTCATCCACCCCTAGGCGGGACCCTGGTCGGAAGGATGACACTGAAAAAAAAAGAAAAAAAAAAGATGATTTTGCAATTGAGTTATAAATGCAGGGATGCAAATGATAGATACCCTATTTTGGCATATCAAAATTTCCATTGGGTTGGGATTTATTGTCCTCCTTCCATCCTTCCACCCTGGTTAATATTCTTAGCACTCTGCGCCCTCAGTTTATGGTGCATGGCTGTTCAACTTGGAAGTTATACTCGAACGATTTGTCTTTATGTCAAAATTTTTTCCCCTAATTTACAGTCTCTTTTTTTCATAATTTTGATCTTTTCAGTTTCTTATTCTTCTCAATTGCAGTCTGATGGTGACAAGAGTCAGCCGAATAAAAGGATTTGGGTTTGAACTGCATTGCTATAAAACAAAACCAAAAATGTTTTCACACGGAGGATTTGTAGTTAGGATATTAATATTAAATAATTATTCGAATTTAAACTATTAGACCAGATCAGTTGTAATTTTGATTTCACAGTTTAAGGATGTTGAGAGCTGACCCGTCATTCCCTACCCCTCCCTTTTTGTTTTTTTCTCTATCTTTGGTGAAAATCTTGGGTCCTATTAAAGTTGAAGAAAATCATAGCCACAGACTCTTAACCCTTTTTGGTGCAGCTTGTGAAGGTCAGTTTCTTGTGTAGAATAATGTAAAATGCTGAAGCAAATGCTGGCTTGCTCCAAGGTGTATGTTTCTGAAAGCAGGAATAGGGCTGCTCTGGAAGCAGTTGAAAGGGCAGCAAAGCTGTTTCCAGCGGCCCCCATTGTCAACAAGTTTGAGGATGTGACTTACAACAGAGTTGGATACACACTGGTCTCAGAAATGGGAGAAAACCCGAGTTCATGTCCACTGAAGAATGCTGTTCTTGAAATGGTGAAAGCTGCTTTTCAGGCCATTGATCTTCAGATGCACTGTGGGAGCCATCCCAGGCTTGGTGTTGTGGACCACATCTGTTTTCATCCCTTGGCTGGTGTGTCTTTGGATCATGTTGCAGGGACTGCTAAATCTTTGGCAGCTGATGTTGGCTCAGGGTTACAAGGTTTGTGTCTTTGATAAGAAGATGATTTTCAAGTTCCTCTTCTTGATTTCAGAATATTATGCTAGAATTTTGTTCTTGGTGTCTGATTTCAGTTTCATAGCAATGGTTCATAATTGTTGATTTTGAATAGGATGTGTTGAGGGGATTCTGGAATTTGGATTTTTGTGGTGGAATGTGGTTTAAATAGTAATTTCTTTTTTCCATTTCATTGTTCTGGGTGAAATTTGTCGACAAGTAGTGGCATGATCATTCAGACAAAGATTAGTAAAAGGCACCATCTATTTTGATGTTCTGCCATAATCTAGAAGAGAAAGCACACGAAGAGCACCTGATAAAGTTGAAATGCTTGAAAATGATTCGGATGATTTCACTTGCAACATAGGTGCTTCAGTCACCGGTTTGAGAAGTAACAAAATTACTATCAATGTTAAATTTGGGGGAGAAGTTTGACTTATTATTGCATGCAATGAGGTATGACATTTTTTTGAATATATACTCGTACGTGTTAATTCAAATCAAGAATAGAAAGCATAATTTCATCTGCAATCTTCTAGTTTACATTCACCTTTTAGCTTTGTTAATGATCCTTCATGTAGCCTGCAGTTGCTACCTTCTTGTATGGAGCAGCACATAGTGAGGGAAGATCCCTCGATTCAATCAGAAGGGAGATGGGCTATTTCAAACCAAATTCGGAAGGAAATCAGTGGGCAGGTGGGCCACAGTCAGAAATATTGCCACTGAATCCCGATGAGGGCCCTGCTTGTGCTGTTCAGAGAAAAGGTGTTGTCGTCGTTGGAGCCACCAATTGGGTCGATAACTATAATGTTCCAATATTCACTCATGACATGGCTGCAGTTCGAAAAATTGCAAAGAGCGTCAGCGGCAGAGGAGGTGGACTCCCGTCGGTGCAAGCTATGGCTCTTGCTCACGGTAAAGGTATAATCGAGGTGGCTTGCAACCTATTAGAAACAAGTAAAGTTGGTGGCCATGAAGTTCAACTAGAAGTTGAGCGGCTCGCTAGGAAAGAGGGCATGGACGTCGGAGAGGGATATTATACTGATCTTTCGCAGGAGAAAATTATTGAGAATTACTTAAAGCTGGCTGATCATTCTTCCCTCTAATGCTCAAGATGCCTCTGATACACATTTTCATCTTGAAAAGGTGATTCATCGAATCTCTTGATTTCATTTCATGAACAGAACATAATTTTTTGCTAATCCAATATTGAACTTGTGTTTGTTTTTGTTTGATGGACTTGATGCTCACATCGGCCTCTTGCTCCTGTCGATTGCATTCTGATACATCCTGGATGTGCATTGTTCTCTCAGAGCATGATTTCGACGCACATTTCTTGGTCGTTGGCCTAATCCGTGTCAACATTACCACACTATCTATAAATCTTATAGCTATAAGAACTTCCATCTATTCCTCTGATCCGTACTGTGAAATAGTTGGTTGGTCTCATAGCTATAAATTAGAATTAGAATTAATTAATAATTAAATAACAAAATTTAATATAATAAAATAAATTTATTTTTTAAAAAAATTCAAATATAAAATTTTGGGACGGATATTGCAGCAAACCCCGTCACAGAAAAACCATATATGAAAAATTATCCACTTGGAAATTATGAAATTATTATAGAAAAATTATCCACTTGGAAATTATAAAACTAATATAAATTTCGCACCAAATTGTGACAAGATGGATGTCACACAACCCGTCTCAAAATCATGCCGTCCCAAAATTTTGGGACGTCAACCATTGAAAATTTCAACTTAAAACTATTCCATCTTTTGGGCGCTTTTTGATGGGCACTTGTCTCAAAATTTTAGAGAATTTGAAACAGATAACGTCTCAAAGTTGTTGCAGAATGTTCTGATTTTTTAATCATCCTAAAAGTCAGTGCTAAGTCGTTGCAAATTTTAATTCAACAATTATCCGTCCATTTGCGATAGTCAGTGCTGTTGCTATTCCGTTGCAAATTTGAGATGGAAACTTTCTCCAGTTGCAAATTCTTTCGAACACCATGTGCAACGATGGAAAGTCAGCCGCCGGTTGCAAGACCCATCTCACAAAACGACACCTCATCGCAATATTTTTCATATCCTTTGCAAAAATCTATCCCAAAATATAAATACATTCTCCCAAATTACAATTCAAAGTCAAGCTAAGTTAAGCAAACCGATCACAAAAAGATGAATACAATAGCCATTTTTACCAGATGTTTTGGACTAGTTAAAAAGATACCGATTTAAGAATTATCAAAAACTTGTTTAATTATGAAATGACGAATCCTAGTATAAATAAAACAAGAACCATTTTAATTCAAAAATAGTAAAACATTTTAAACCAAGTAGCCTATCAGCCTATGTAATGATATTTATAAAATAACATCAAATAGTATTGTCAATAGGATCGCATTGGAGCGTACATGGAGTCTCTTGTTTCCCATATCAAAACGCCTTTGTCCCTAAGAGGCATATCAGTCATCACATGAATAACAAGTATTACATACTCTTTCAATATTAATCATACTATATCAAACACATTCACACCAATAGAGGATTACGTCAAGAAGACCCTCTTTCTTTCATATATCTTCATTCTTAATTTGCTTGATATTTTAAGTTCACAATTTGTCAACTTAACGAATAATGAACTTAGGGGTAATTACATTTACATCCGTTGATTTATGACCTTTTTACGCAAACTATTCCTATATTTTAAATAATTATATGTACACTTATCAAAATATCATTATCACTTGTATAAATCATTCCTTACTTTTTTCAAAAATTACACACACACTCCCTAAAAATATTAGCATTATTACAGAAACTACCCCTATTTTTTTACTGTCAGGGATAGTTTCTGTAATTATGCAAAAGATAGAGATAGTTTGTCTAAATAAACCATAGGTCAGGAGTATAAATGTAATTATCCCTAAACTTATATCAACCGATATCAGATGATGACACTAATTCCACAATCCCAATTCTCAGTTTTACGTATTTTTATTAAAGCAAGTTTATTTTTCTTTCATCATAATATGTAATGCTGATTTAGCTTAGAAAATTTAGGTCCAATTTGGGTCAAGTTTTACAAAATTATGAGAAAGTCCAATTTTTTTGCAGTTTTTCACATTTTTAGTAAAGCACGTTTATTTTTCTTTCATCCTAACATGTAGTGCTTATATAACTTAAAAAGTTTATCATCTAAATGCTGCGGCTTCGCCATTTCAGCCTACTTTTCGATCAAGTTTTGTGAAATTCTGATAAAAATCAAATTTTAACTGTTTTATGCGTTTTTATTAAAGGAAGTTTATTTCTCTTTCATCCTAACATGTAATTTTTTTTTAGCTTAGAAAATTTATCATACGAATGCTAAGGTTTTGGCCTACTTTTGTGTCAAGTTTCGTAGAATTTTGAAAGAGTCGAAAATTTTAGTAGTTTTAAGCGTTTTTATTAAAGCATGTTTATTTCCCTTTCGTTCTACCATATAGTTTTTATTTTAACTTATAACATTTGCAATACAAATGCTAGAGTTTAAGCCTACTTTAGAGTCAAGTTTCGTGAAATTTTGAGAGAGTCGAAATTTTAGTAGTTTTACACATCTTGATTAAAGTAAGTGAATTTCTCTCTCATGAACATGTAATTCTTATTTAGTTTAGAAAAAAATTTACTATACAAATGTTAGGGCTTAAACCAACTTTTGGATCAATCTCCTGGAATTATGAGAGCATCCAAATTTTAACAATTTTATGCGTTTATACATATTAAAACAAGTATGTTTCCCTTTAATCCTATCATGTAGTGCTTATTTAGCTTTTAAAATTTAAGGTACCAATTCTACGGTTTAGGACTACTTTTCGGTCATGTTCCGTGAAATTCTAACACAGTCAAAATTTAAGCACTTTTACAAGTTTTTATTAAACAGGGTAATTTTTATTTCATTCTAACATGTAATGCTTATTTAGCTAAGAAAATTTACAATACAAATGCTAGAGCTTATGCCTACATTTGGTCAAGTTTCATGGAATTCCGAGATAATCGAAATTTTAGCAATTTTATGCATTTTTATTAAATTAAGCAAGTTTATTTCCCTCTCATCCAAACAAATAGTTCTTTTTTAGCTTAGGAAATTTAGCACATAAATACTTTGGTTTAGGCCTACTTTTAGGTCAAGTCTCGTGGAATTCTGCATTAATCCAAATTTTAGCAATTTTGCGCATTTTTATTAAAGCAATTTTATTTTTCTTTCATCCTAACATGTAGTGCTTTTATAGCTTAGAAAATTTACCATACAAATGTTAGGGTTTCGGCCTACTTTTGGGTTAAGTTTGAAGGAATTCTAAGAGAGTCGAAATTTTAACAGTTTTAAATGTTTTAATTAAACCAAGTTTATTTCTCTTTAATCCTAACATGAAGTGTTTGTTTAACTTAGAAAATTTACCATAGAAATGCGAGAATTTAGGCTTATATATATTTGTGTTAACTTTATTGGAATTCTAAGGCAGTAGACATTTTAGCAGGTTTATACTTTTTTATTAAAGCAAAATTATTTTTCTTTCCTCGTAACATGGAATGCTTATTTATATAAAATTTACGATACAAAATGCTAGGGTTTTGGACCTACTCTTGGGTCAAATTTTAGCAGTTTTACGTGTTTTGATTAAAGAAAAGTTTATTTTCGTTTCATCCTGCAATGTAGTTGTTATTTAGCTTAGGAAATATATCATACTAATGCTAGAGTTTAGGCCTACTTTTGCTTCATGTTACGTGGAATTGTAAGAGAGCCAAAATTTTAGCAGTTTAAACAAGTTTATTTTCATTTCATCAAAATATGTACTTCTTACTTAGCATAGAAAATCTACCAAACAAATGCTAGGATTTAGGCATACTTTTGAGTCAATTTTTTTGAAATTTTAAAATAGTTCAAAGTTTAGCAGTTTTACGCGTTTTTATTAATATAATTTATTTTTCCTTCATCCTACCATGTAATTCTTATTTAGCTTAGAAAATTTACATTACAAATTTTAGGGTTTACGCCTACTTTTGTGTCAAGTTTCCTAGAATTCTAAGAGAGCCGAATTTTTAGAAATTTTAAGCGTTTTTATTAAAGCAAGTTTATTTTTCTTTCGTTCTACCATGTAGTTTTTATTTAGCTTAGAAATTTACAATAGAAAAGCTAGTGTTTAACCTTTGTTTCACGGAGTACTGTGATAGTCGAAACTTTAGCAGTTTTATGCGTTTTTATCAAAGCAAGGTTGTCTAATTCTCATCCAAACATGTAGTTCTTATTTAAGAAACTTTCCGATACAAGTCCTAGGATTTACGCCTATTTTTGGGTCATTTTTCATGAAATTCTGACACAAATGAAATTTTAACAGTTTTAAGCATTTTTATTAAAGCAAGTTTGTTTTTCTACATCCTAAAATTAATGCAGTGCTTATTTAGCTTAGAAAATTTGCAATACAATTGGTAGGGGTTAGGCCTACTTCTGGGTGAAGCTTCGTGAAATTCTGTGATAGTCCATATTATAGCAGTTTTAAGCATTTTTAGTAAAGCAAGTTTGTTTTGCTTTCATCCTAACATGCAGTTTATATTTAGCTTAGAAAATTTACCATACAAATGCTAGAGTATCGGATCAAGTTTTGCCGAATTCTGAGAGAGTTGAAAGTTTAGCAGTTTTACACGTTTCTAGTAAGGCAAGTTTGTTTCCCTTTCATCCTAACATATAGTGCTTATTTAGTTTAGAAAAACATACCATCCAAATGCTATGGTTTGGGCTTACTTTTGGGTCAAGTTCTATATAATCTGAAACAATCAAAATTTTAGTTGTTTTACATGTTTTTATTGAAGCAAATTTATTTTTCTTTCGTCCTAACATATAGTTATTATTTAATTAGAAAATTTAGAATATAAATACTAGGGTTTTGGCCTACTTGGAGAGTCGAAATTTTAGCAGTTTTAAGCGTTTTAATTAAAACAAGTTTATTTTCCTTTCTTTCTACCATGTAGTTCTTATGTAGCTTAGAATATTTATAATACATTCTCTAGAGTTTAGTCCTACTTTTGGGTCAACTTTCGTGAAATTCTGGTGGAATCAAAACTTTAGCAGTTTTACATGTTTTTATTAAAGTAAGTTTATTTTCCTCTCATCCAAACATGTCGTTCTTCTTTACCATATAAATGCTAGGTTTTAGGCCTACCTTTGGGTCAAGTTACGTGGAATTCTAAGATAGTCGAAATTTTAGCAGTTTTACGTGTTTTTACTAAAACAAGTTTTATTTCCCAATCATCCTACCATATAATTTTTATTTAGTTTAGAAAATTTACCATACAAATGTTAGGGTGTAGACCTACCTTTGGTCAAATTTCGTAAAATTCTAAGACAAGATAAGTTTTAGCACTTTTACACATTTTTAATAAAGCAATTTGTTTTCATTCATCCTAAAATGTAGTGCTTATTTACTTTAGGAAATTTACTGTACAAGTGCTAGGGTTTAAGCCTACATTTCGGCCATGTTTTATTTAATCTTGACACAATCCAAATTTTGAACAATTTTAGGCGTTTCAATTAAAGCAAGTTTATTTCTCTTTCATCCTAACATATAGTGTTTATTTAGCTTAGAAAATTTACCATACAAATGCTAGGTTAGGCCTACTTTGTGCCAAGTTTGTTGGACTTCTGAGACAGTCCAAATTTTAGCAGTTTTACGCGTTTTTTGTAAAGCAAGTTTATTTTCCTTTTAGCCTAACATGTAAGTGCTTGTTTAGCTTAGGAAATTCACCAACCAAATGCTATGGTTTGGGCCTATATTTCGGTCAAGTTTTATGTAATCTTGAGATAGTCGAAATTTTGTTTGTTTTATGTGTTTTTATTAAAACAAGTTTATTTCATTTTTATCCTAACATGTAGTGCTTATTTATCTTAGAAACATTACGATACTAGTCCTAGGGTTTACGCCTACTTTTAGGTCATTTTTCATGAAATTCTGACATAGTTGAAATTTTAACAGTTTTAAAAGTTTTTACTAAAGCAAGTTTATTTTTCTTTCATCCTATCATATAGTGCTTATTTAGCTTAGAAAATTTACCACAAATGTGCTGCGGTTTAGACCTAGTTTTGGGTCAAGTTGTTGGACTTTTGAGATAGTTCAAATTTTAGCAGTTTTACACGTTTTTAGTAAAACAAATTTATTCCCTTTCATTCTAACATGTAGTGTTAATTTAGCTTAGAAAATTTACCATCCAAATGCTATGGTTTCGGCCTACTTTTCCGTCAAGTTTTATAGAATTTTGAAATAGTCAAAATTTTAGATGTTTTACACATTTTATAAAAGCAAGTTTATTTTTCTTTCATCCTAACATGTAGTTTTTATTCAGTTTAAAAAATTTATCATACAAATACTAGAATTTCGGCAAACTTTTGGGTCATGTTTCTTGAAATTTGGAGAGAGTTAAAATTTTAGCAATTTTATGTATTTTTTCTTTAATCCTAAAATGCGGTTTTTATTTAGCTTAGAAAATATACCAATACTGCTCAGTGATGATATACAAGGTTAGTTTTGCATTTGGCTTATTTTATTGTAATTTTTAATTGTTTTCTTAAAAGAACTCGAATGAAGGACTTATGCTGGTTATTTTATATGGCAAGTTTGACAAGAAGACAAAACAAAAACTTGGCATTTGGATTTGTACTATGACGGTCTGTTTTCTGTTTAAATTATTTAATGTTTTATATAGATTTATCCACATTCCTAGTTTACTTTGACTTCTTTACTTATACAGTTTTAGGCCCATTCCATGTTTTTATATTTTTGGGGTCAAACATAATTTTTATAGAATTATTTAATAACATTTTGTGTACATGATTGTTTGTTGATTATATATTGGATTTGAGATATGATTTCCTAGGAATAGATATTAAATAGTGAACAGTGGTCCTTGTTTTATTCTGTTTATGATTGTGGTTTGAAATGTGGTCCCTCTTGTTCTATTAATTAATCAACCCCCTCCCCGTGTTAATAATTCACCCCTGTAATGATGTACTGAGTGTGTTTGTATTTTTTTATTTTCCTCTATGTGCAGAGTGCTGAATTTCATGATATACACTTTTGGTATGATGGTAGATCTATAGATGATAATAAATCCAGATATGTAAGGGGCAAAGAAAGGTATTTGATGGGATATATATTGATTTTGTAAGTTTATATGAATTAAGAAACATGTATGCCCAATATGATGGTAAGAAAAGGCACAATGGACTTTTACTATAAAGTTTTAGGATTACCATTAAAATTAGGTCTAAGGCGTATTAACAATGAATGCCCTGACATTGACATATATGATTTAGAGAATCAATATAGAGGGTTAGATGTCTCTATTGAAATATATGTAGAAGAAAGTGATTGTGAGCCCATTCATGTACTAGATAAAGGGGTAATGTTTCCAATCAACATGAGGAAGAAATTATGTAGTTGCTAGATGGGGTTAATTTTTAAGATGATTTAGATTACAGTGTTCTTGTGGGTGGTGATAGGCTGGGTTTGAGCTTCAGGGTGTTAGGAAAATGATGAATTGTGAGGGGCAGGGGCAGGGTTAGGATGGAATATGATTTGTGTGTGACGGTGTTGGGAAAAGGCTGAATAATGAGGGTGAGGGTGGCAATTATGAGGGTGGTGTAGAAGGTGAAGATCAAATAGTAATGAAGGAGGGGGAGGCACATGAGCAAGTTCAAATGGAAAATTTTCAGCCTAAAAATTTCTAGATTGAATATTTTTAGACTGAAGATTTTCAAACTGAAAAATTTTAGGCTTGATAAAGGCAAAAGAAAAATGATTACGTTGAAAATCAGTCTTTATCAGAATTTGATGATTCTTCCTATAAGAACTATCAACAGCCTAATCAGGCCGCAAGTAATAGTGAAACCCCAAATTTTATTTTAGAAGACCTTGAAGTATCAAGTGATGATAATATATTCTTGAACAAGAACCCAAGTAAAAGAGATTTAATCCACAAACCGAGAAAGGTAATAAAGAAAAAAATGAAAAAACCAGAATTTCAATCTAAATTGATGAAGAAAATGAAAACTGGTTTAGTGATGAACTTGAAAACTTGCCTAATTCTAATAATGAAGATTTACAATCAAAACATGATTTTTTTTCTAAAGAATCCACAAACAGAAAGACATGTGAATTAGTTGTTGGGATGAAATTTCATAATGCAAAACATTTAGGGTGGCTTAGAGAGATTGGTGCATTAGGAAAGGGTTTAATATTGAATGCATAAATAAAAAAAAAGAAGAGAGAGAAATCAAAGGTGACTGCAAAATGCAAATTTGAGGATTGTAATTGGAGGATTCATGCCTCTCTAATAATAAAAGATGAATTTCAAATCAAATGCATACAAGGAGTGCACATATATACCAGAACATATGATAACGAATTTGCAAAAGCATCATATCTTTCCAAAAGGATGGAATCTGCAATTAGAGACCATCAAAATATTCCCCTTCAACAGTTGAAAGGATCAATTTTAAGAAATCCAATGATGAAGTGAGTAAGCAAAAAGTCCAAAAGGCTAGAAGGGAGATACTTGAAAAAATTAGAGGGAAAGATTCTGCTCAATATGAAAAACTATGGGATTATTGTGAGATATTCAGGACATTTAACTTGGCAGCATGCCGATTATTAAGATAGTTGAGGGTTTAGATCCACCAAACTTTGATAAAATGTATATATGTAAGTCATTGGGCACTTTAAAAAAAGTTTTTTAAATGGTTGCAGGCCACTCGTTGCCCTGGATGGTTGTTTCTTTAAAACCTATTACAATGGGCAGCTGCTGTTGTATTTGAATTTCAACATTGAAACTCAGATTTGAAGAGGAAATCAATTTCTCTCATTATGGCCATTATCAGGCATTGCTATTACAGAAAAATATTTGGCCGTTCATGGTTGTTTCAAATGAGAATTGAAGGCATTCATGTCTCATTTTAATTGCTACATTTAGTAGTGGGTCTTGGCCATGCCTATATATAGCCATACATTTCTCATTTGCAGACACACACAAAAATAAAACTCAAGTTTCAAGTTTATTTCTCTCATTATGGCCATTATCAGGCATTGCTGTTACAGAAAAATATTTGGCCGTTCATGGCTGTTTCAAATGAGAATTGAAGGCATTCATGTCTCATTTTAATTGCTACATTTAGTAGTGGGTCTTGGCCATGCCTATATATAGCCATACATTTCTCATTACACACACAAAAATAAAACACAAGTTTCAAGTTTCTTGTTCTTCTCTATTTTGAAACAATCTCCCTCGGTTTCTCTTCCAATACTTTGAGAAATTTGAACTTAGTTTCGGTAACAAGCTTCTAAGTGTTTGTTCGAGGTGTTTTTTCAGTATAGTGCTAAAATCGAAAGACTGTAACCGTCTTATCCTAGGAGAAATTACGTTGAACCCGGTGCACTGCTGATAAGGGGCGTATATTTTCTTCAAGGCAAGTAGCTATTCTGCGATTCGATTAAGTTGATGACTTTAATTGGACTGAGAATTGTTACGATACAATTCTCGTTGTAAGTTTTCGATTTAAATTTCTTGTCGTAAATAGCGTTTCTGATTGCTTTATCTTACTTGTTCCAACGTGGTTTTATTGTTTTTGATTTCTAAAATCCAATTGTACTATTTCAAAACGTCGTTTTGATTACTTGTAATCAAATTATTTTACCAACAATCTTGAAGAAAATATACAGGTTTTGAAAAAAAAATCGGATTTTGTTGTTGGAACTGTTTTAGAAAACGCTATTTTTCAACTCTTTATTTAAAACGTTAGTTTTAGTTTCCTAAAATACTAAAGATGGCCGAGCCGATTTCTGTTGCAATTCCGATCACACAAAAGGTCGACTTGACCGGTTTACCGGATAAGTTTTCGGGCCAATTTTTCAAATGCTGGCAACAGCGAATGAAAATTTGGTTGACGATGAAAGGACTTTTGTCAGTGATTCAGGTGATCAGACCTGAACCTACTGATATCGATCCCAAAACTGCTGAGATAGCGCAGTGGACAGAAAGGGATCAAATAGGCAGAGGAGCGATTTTGTCAGCCCTGTCAAATATGCTCTTCGATGTCTATTGTTCCAATTCTTACACTGTTAAGTCTCTGTGGGATGAGTTGGATCGGAAATATAATACTGAAGAGCAAGGGCTCGGAAAGTATTCTGTTTCCAAGTTCATGAGGTATCAAATGATTGAGGACCGGTCTATAACTGAACAGACTCATGAGATTATCAACCTTGAGCATGCTCTGGCTGATGTTGAGATGAAACTTCCTGAGAAGTTTCTGGTAATGTCCATTGTGGACAAATTTCCCAAATCTTGGGAAAATTTTGGCATGACACTCAAGCATCAGAAAGGGACATTGTCTCTGGATGATCTTATGATTGCTATCAGCAATGAGAAAGAACATAGAAATCAAACGCACAAGATGCCTGTTGAACATCAACCAAGGGCCAATCTTATAGTGGGGAAACAGAAAGTGAATAAGATTAACACGAACTCGAAAGCCATCAATAAAAGCAAGACCTCCAAAAATAAGAAACCAAAAGCAAACAAACCATTTTGGAACTGTGGGCAGGTTGGACACTGGGCAAGCTTTGTCCTAATAAAAAGGCTAAGACTGGGCAGGCAGTTGTCAACATAGTTGTGGGAGGTTCTAGCGGTGCTAGCACCTCAGGAACAACTGATGGGTATGTATCTGTACAACCCGAACTCTTGACTATTTACGAACCATATGATTGGTGGATTGACACTGGAGCGAATGTGCACGTTTGTGCTGATAAATCTCTCTTTGTGTCTTATCAGGCCATCAATGGAAGGAGAGTAAGCATGGGGAACTCCAGTACAGCTGAAGTACTTGGGATAGGAAGCGTGGACTTGAAGTTTCCTTCAGGACGCATTCTGTCGCTAAAAAGAGTTCATCATGTACCCACTGTCAGAAGAAATATTATTAGTGGTTCTGTAATAGTTAGGGAGGGATATGAATTGGTTTTCAAGTTTAATAAAGTTGTAATTCAGCAATTTGGTATTTTTGTTGGTAAAGGCTACTTAGACGATGGCTTGTTCAAAGTTCGAGTTGATAAGACGATGGCTTGTTCAAAGTTCGAGTTGATAATAATAAAATTGATATTTCTGATTCTATTATATTGAATGTTGAATCTTCTACTCTGTGGCATAGTAGGTTACGTCATTTAAATTTCAATTCGATCAAACGAATGATGAATTTGAATTTAATTCCTAGTCAAAATATTGAGCGAAATCACAAATGCCAAGTTTGTGTAGAAGCTAAACAAGTTAGGAAATCCTATTAGACAGTTGATAGGGATTCGAAAATACTTGATTTAGTTCACACTGATATTTGTGAGTTCAGTGGAGTTTTGACCAGGGACCACAAACGTTATATTGCAGTAGATACTGTTATGTGTTTCTCATGAAAAATAAGGATGAAGCCTTAGACAAATTTATTTTGTTTAAAAATGAAGCAGAAACCCAAACTGGTAAGAAACTTAAAAGACTAAGGTCCGATAGAGGAGGAGAGTATGAGTCGAGTAAGTTCAATGAATATTGTCAAACTTTTGGCATTATTCATGAAGAGACTCCCCCTTATTCCCCTTCGTCTAATGGAATGGCTGAACGAAAGAATAGAACATTCAAAGACATAATTAACAGTCTCCTACTAACCTCCGGGTTACCAAAGTATTTGTGGGGCGAGGCTTTGAATACGGCTTACCATATTCTGAATAGAGTCCCTCTGAAACACAATACGAGTACTCCTTTTGAGTTGTGGAAAGGTAGGAAACCAAGTCTCAAATACTTTCGAGTGTGGGGGTGCCTAGCAAAAGTGCTGATCCCGGAACACAAACGAAAGAAATTGGGTCCTAAGACTGTTGATGCCATGTTCTTGGGCTATGTGGAGACAAGTTATGCCTTAAGATTTCTGGTTATTAAATCAGAAATTCCTGGCATTGAGGTCAACACAGTAGTCGATGTATTCCTAGAAGATGTATTTCCTTTAAAAACAAGAATACCTTCAAATGTTTCGCTTGATGATTCACTTGCCTCCTCATCTATTCCTAAACATGTGGAAAAGATGTCAAATGTGGGGGTTAGTCCTAGTAGTTCTAATCAGACTCATGAGGAGTCAGATGAACCTAGACGGAGTAAGAGAGCTAGGATCGTCAAGGATTTTGGAAGTGACTTTGTCACTTACAACATCGAGGATGATCCAATAACTTTCAAAGATGCTATGGCTTCTTCAGAAGCCAAGCAGTGGAAAGAAGCTGTCAAAAGTGAGATGGACTCTATTGTTTCCAATGGAACGTGGGTGCTAGTCGGTCTCCTTCGAGGTGTACTACTATTGGGTGTAAGTGGATTTTTAAAAGAAAACTGAAACCTGATGGGACCATAGATAAGTTTAAAGCCAGATTGGTGGCTAAAGGGTTTAAACAAAAGGAGGGAATAGACTATTTCGATACCTATTCTCCGGTAGCTCGATTGACTACAATCCGAGTGCTTATAGCACTTGCTTCGGTGTATAATCTCCCGATTCACCAGATGGATGTGAAAATAGCCTTCTCGTATGGTGAACTCGAGGAACAAATTTACATGGATCAGCCTGAGGGGTTTGTAGCTCATGGTAACGAGCACAAAGTTTGTAAACTTGTTAAGTCTCTATATGGACTTAAACAAGCACCCAAACAGTGGCATGAAAAGTTTGATAAAACTATTCTTGCATTTGGCTTCACTGTAAATGAGAATGATAAATGTATATACTACAAGGTTAAAGGAGATAAAAAGATAATTCCGTGCCTGTATGTGGATGATATTCTGTTAATAGGATCATGCCTAGATATTATTACCGAAACCAAGTCATTTTTGAAAAATAAGTTTGAAATGAAGGATATGGGTGAGGCTAATGTGATTCTTGGCATCAAGTTGACTCGGTCAACTGATGGGATAGCCATTTCTCAATCTCATTATGTTGAGAAGATAATTGAGAAATTTGGTTATCAAAACAGTAGAATTGTTAAAACACCATCATTATGTTTGGTTTTGTTTTTAACTTGTTTTGGTGTGATTTGTGGAGATAGAGAGAGAAAAATAGAGATAAATAAGTGTAAGTTAGAGATAGTGTATATGTTTGGATTTGTTTTTAGAGATAATATAAAATAAGTATTGTATGTTTGATGTTGGTTAGTAGGAGACAGGAAGTACTATTCATTGTCAAATCATGTCTCTTTTATATATATTTATATATATATATATGTATGTATGAATATATATATAATTTATTTAGTTGTGTGTGGATTAAAATAAATAGTATTTTCTAATTATATTTATACGAAAATGAAAATATAAAATTCACATAAATACACTTTTATAAATAATTAAATGCACTCTAGTAATCCATTAATAATATTTTTGTTAAACGTTCTATACGAGGTGAAAAATTTAAATACATTATTGAAATAATGTATTATATGAATTAATCGTGTAGAATTGACATATTATTTTATTTTTTTTAAAATTTTCTAATTATTTCAATGATGTAGAAAAATATTACGTACAAAATATTAAGTGATTGAAATAAATATATTTGTATTTAAAAATCAAATACAAATGTTTAACATGTAAATCAACCCTCCAATGCAACCTTCATTTTTTATAATTTTGAAGATCCACATAATCCAGTATTAACTAATTAAAATTTATAACTACATATTGCAATGGTTCGGAAAATATATTTTGAATTAATACGGAGTAGTGTTCAATTAAACTACGATAATCAGTTCACATCAGTCATTGAATGATAAAAGACGCACACAATCATATTCCCGTTAACTTCATAATTAACATATGACAACAAGTGACTGGTTCACATATTAAACAACAATACCACTAATACTTAAGGACCGTCACGTCGCCGTGGTGGAATTTCTTGTGGTCGCCGTGAGCGTGCTGTACTGTCTCCCTCACTATGCGAATGGCATCCACGGTCGGATTGTACGCCAAAGCGACGAATGTAATCTATCCATGATCCAATCCCGCCAACTCCAGAACCCATGTCCAGACTTCGACGTGGCGCTAATGAAATATTGCGCGCCAATCGTGGGCCACCATCCCCACGAGCTACCTGTTCCACTACATCCCAACTGGCAATATGGGTATGCGTTTGGTTCGTTGCTGCAGTGGATCCCGAGATGATAATGGGGGCATCTTCGCCACCTCTCACAAAACTACGCAGTGCATTACTACTCTGGCTATGCCCCCCATCACTATGCACCTCTGTTGGACCAAGCGGCAGTCTAATTGGGCCCCATATCTCGAGCATGCTGAGGTAATGAGGCTCTGGGTACTGGTAGTATCATCTAGCCAACGGGTATATCTACAACAGGTTCATATTGACAATCGATTATTGAAAAATAATTATTAATTTGAAAATGGCAGTTGTTAGGTTGCAATTATTGAATATGGCAGTTGTCATATTCCGTGTCATATGTGGTCGTAGCTCGTCAGGAAAATCCATACAAAATATTTCAACGTCATAATAAATCCCTGGTATTTGAGTGATTTCGTGGAACTGACGAAAACGCTCCTTCAATTCATAAAATTTCAGACGGACCTGATCTCGTGTGTAATGATACCCAAAGTGCCGTCGTAATGCACGAACCCACTGAGACATGTGTGCCTCCGCACGATGATCATCTCTTATGGGGACCCGAGTGTTGTCGTCAACGATCATCCACATTAAGCGCTGCTCAATGTTTAATGTCCAATGCTCCTCCTATGGAAAGCCAGCCCGCTCCAAGTATTTGCGATATGCCATGCCTGCAAAATAGATACTCATACCATTGTGAAAAGAATGTTAACAAGAATAATTATGTAAGCAATGTCGTTGGTTTGGTTTATGCTCAGGTTTCAAACATCTAATCTAAGAGTATAAAATATAAAACATGTATACATCGAGTTGATATCATAATTAAATTCTTACGAACATCTAAACTATATGTCGAACATATTTAAAGGTAGTACACTGGGCTGAATGTAACTGCTCTAACCAATTTGTACTCATAATCCTCATTTGTTACTTGTTACACGCTAGTCAAAAGTTGCACATTAACATTACATCCGGATGTAATTACTTTATGTATATCAATGCCTACGTTTGATTATAAGATGCCCACATCTGTATCGCTATGTTGTCGCGGAATATGCGTTGTGCTTCTAATTCAGTCATGGTAGGATGTCCTCTACGGTAAAATGCATCCATATCAGGAGGAATTTCATCTTCTAGTTCGTTGAAAATGATGTCATCATGACTGAACCTACGGATGAAGTTGTGAAGTGTACAACATGCGATAACTAAATCCACTTGGTGCTAAAGAAGGTAACTCGGCATCCCCCACTGCAATAGTGGAAACCGCTTCTTCAGTGCTCCAAAACAACGCTCAATTACATTTCGCAAACGAGAATGGGCATGGTTAAATAGGTCCTGTGGGGTATGGTATCGGCGACCATGACCCCTATACTCGGCTAGGTGGTATCTAGTACCTCGGTAAGGCGCAAGAAAACATTGGTAGTTTGTAAATCCAGCATCCACTAGATAATACTTGCCTGCAGTACTTCATAAAGCAACATCAAAATTGATAATATAAGAATTGCTAGTCCCCATTTGAATGGTGTACAATGGAATTGTGTTAACTAGTTTACTCACCATTTGGAGGAAAAGGGAAAGTTGGGTCCTGTGATATAGCATGGTTCAAGACACGGGCATCAGCCGCACTCCCTTCCCACCCAGCATATACGTACGTAAAATTCATATCGAAGTCACAGATAGCCGAAATGTTCTGTGCTAGTCGCCCTTTACGAGATCGATATCGATTTTGATCTATCTGCGGGACCCATGCAGGCACCAAAGTACCGTCCATCGCTCCGACACAATCCTATGGTTCATTGAAAAAAATATTAAAGTGCGAATGGAGAATAGTTTTATGGATTAATTGCTAAGTAAATAGTCAACAATGCAAGACGGACTCTAATAGACCCATGATGATACAACTTGTACCTTAAAGTATGGGTAGAAATCTGGATTGCTAGCCACCCTTGGATGAGTGTCTGTAAAATTGGGGCGAGTGATTAGTTCGGGTGCCATAGCGCACAATGCAGAAAGCACCCGATGGAATCTACGGTGAATAGTCTCAAGTGAGTATTGGAATCGCTCCATATTGTCGCGTTGTCGTTTATGCATGCCGACCGTCTGCATGAAGAGTGCAACCTCCTCAATAGAGCTAACTCTCGAGGTCTGACCATGAGGCAGCAATCCCCTAGATGTTAACGCATCAACTAATGCATAGAAGCATGCTTTTGTCATGCGAATATTGTGGTAAAACCTGCCAGTGTGTGGGGTTGTCATTATCTCGGTTACCCATTCTTCGCCTTGCAATGCACTAGTGTTACGAGGCACAGTCTCTCTAAACAACTCCGGGCATATCAAATCTTTAAAAGCATAAAACTCTTCAGGGACAGTAGATTCGTTGCTTCCTGGAGTCCCGGGTGTCCCCAGGCTGTCACCGGAGGTATGTGTGTACTCAGCAGCTCTATCACTCGTACTCGCCATGGTTCTGCATTTGAATGTTTAAAAATAAAGACAATATGCGATCTCAAGTTGAGATAATAAACATCAACAATCATAATAAACTAACGAATAATTAAAGTAACAGAGTATGGATGTTCAGCCCCATGGAGATTGCGACAACACACCAATTAAGGACAACAAAAACACAAATACCTATTTAACCCATGACCGTCCGAAATGACAAGCATGAGTTACTTTCCCAATGAGTACAACCAACGCAATTTGTTCTCATCATCTAAACGGAGGAAGATCGTTCGAGTGCTATGACTATGAAAACGCTCTAATGCTGTGGTGAAGATTTTGTCAGGCAAATCCTTAAATTTTGTCAACTCATCTACGCAACGCTCGATAGCCTCCGTAGCTTTTTGGCCGGTTCTGTCAATCTTTCCCTGCAGTGACTCTTGCAACTTGTCCAGTGTCTCGCACTTTGTTGTGCAATTTGCTCATCCCGCGCCTTGTTGTGCGCTTGCTACTAGATGGTGATGTAAAGCTTTGTGCCCCCGGAGTAGGAAAATGTCCATCAGGTGTCGGCATCGGCTGTGTGTCGGAGAATGTTGTATCTTCATAGTCCTCCCGTGAACGACGACTGCCTGAATTCTCACCCGTCATATGATGATCGTCACCGATAGATACAGTTTGGGCTGTTCGGGTTGGTTGTGCGGAGGACCGTGCAATGCCTCCTGTTGCGGTGTTCCTTGCGAACATTTGGGTGCACAGGTCAAAGTGCGGTATTCCATATTCAACTAATTTTTTGTACTCGGAATTTTTCTACATTAGGCAGTTATTAGGCAATTTATGTACGTCGCAAACGTGGAATGTTTCTTTACAAGAGGTCAAACAAGATGTTAGGTGGGGTACGCATTATATGTAAATTTAAGATAGAAAAAGTTAATACCCGACAGAGCTCCTCCAAACGTCCAAACTCATCTGTAACAGTGTTCCGATCATAGTCCCAGCCCCACCCAGTTCCCCTGTTCACAAGGTCATTCAACAGGCGCCATGCACGACGCATCCTGTTCAGCTTACCCTTGAGTTGTTCCGGGGTAAACACATAGCTTGGGCTGAATGCCGAATTCATCCTATCGGTTATTCGAGCCCAGACAGAGGGTGAAAAAGTTGATGATTACAGGCGGTGGCTTACAAACTCTTCGTGCATAAATTCGATGAAAATTCGTTCCATATATTGGGTCCAATGAATTTTCTCTGCGCGAGACGTATGCGAAAAACCAATATCGTCCGACCGATGCATCTTTGCAACGAGGCGAAAAAAATAATATTTTTTTTATTTTAATCATATTGAATCAAATTGTTATTCCTAACAATTTTAAGGTTGTAGAATCATATTAATTCAAATTTGTTATCTAATTCATGATATCAGAATTTGTTTTATATGCTCATTTTCTTAAAATTCAGTCATGATAACTCTATGTAAATAGTTTTAATATTTAATCAGGAAATAGAAAATAACACTTAACAATTTTACTAGACAAAATATATTAATATGAATTTTGAATTGATCTCACATAAATATGCTTTACTTAAATAATTGATCACATTTTGATAAAAAATCATCCTTCAGACAATGATTTCTACCAATTCATTGAGCAAGAAGGTACTTGTCCATTTTATAAATGTTTAAAACATCATATAAGATAACTTTAAGTATATGATATATATATATATTTTTTTTTTAAAAGAAGTCCTTAAAAAGATATGCAATAATATTTGTTTATATCATTTAACACAAACAATTTAAGAATTTAGTTTTAAAATAAATTTTCATTATTATAAGCTTTAAAAAATAATTTATAAGAATTTTTAAATATAATTAGTCACAATCTCTAAATTTTACTAGCTATGAAAACTTAAATTGTCAAATTACCATTTAACAATTGACTTTCATATTAAAAATGAGGAGGTTAATAAGTGTTAGTAATTAATTAGCAAATAAGACTGAGCATGCGATTTGTACTTGTACTAAAAGAGATTGTCCCCAACGCGTGGGCCGGCCTTGTTCTCTACATTCCGGATCCTCCAACTAAAATAAATAATATTGACTTAATCTTCTCCTTAACAAAAAAGAAATTCAAAAAGGAAAAACCCAATTACTAGATACATGTGTATATTATTTGTTCAAAAATTGGTCTATTTAAAAATTATAAATTAAGAATTATACGATCTTGAACAATTTATTCATGGTCAATATGGTTTTAGAGCCACATGATTTGATTTTCTCAACATTTTGATTATGGGATTAGACTCAGGTATATGACCAAGCAGCAATGGTATAGGATTATTGCCAAAATGGGTAACTGTTTGCCAAACCTAACCTGGATTTAGGAGAAAAGGGCTATCCACAGTGAAGTTAATGGGTGAATATCAGACATCATTTACACACTATGACATAAAAAAATACAATCTGCAAATCCATTCTCCTATCTCCCTAACTTTCATTCTTGCAAGCATAGGTCAATTGATTGAAAATGAAACAAATCAAGAAAAGTTAAATGCAATAATGGGAGAGGCAAAATAGAAGATATTAAAGCAACAAATCGAGGGCTAAAAAACGTGCAGATGGCCAGATAATACGGAGAGTTTCAAAAGGAATGGCAGCTAATGTGAACTATAGAACTTGATAACAAAACTTTAAGAAGAATCAGCAGAAGTAACTACACAGCACAATCCACATCCCATCACCACTCTCATAACGGAACCAAAAAAGACATATTGGCTACACATATTTATGAATTAACCCAACATAGACAAAATCCACAAATCATTTGAAGGCAAAATAACATCATATTTACAACAAAAGCATGCTTTATCAATTCTAAAACATAAACTCCTCTACAACTTAGACTAAGTCTAACCAAATTGCAAACTAAGCCATATCGTAGAGGCAAATTACATCTCAATATTATAAACCCGATTGAATCCATACACATACAACAAAGATCCACAAAGCAAAAATTCATATACATACCTTAATCACAAAAAGTCGTTAAGGACAATGTTAGATGGATGACAAAACTTCACCAACAACGAAAATCTCTAATGAAATAAGCGTGTAAACAATTGCGATGCAATGCTTTACTCCAAGCAAAGTAATCAAATTGACTATCTCGTATAATGTTTGCGAATGAGAAGAAAGAAAGAAAGTGCAAAAGTCATCTAAAGTTATATTAATATATAGAGGAAGGAGTACACTCTCCACCATTATTGTTTCACGGACGAAACAGTGAAACATTTTGAAAGTATCAAAGTATTCATAAATGTACAGTATACGAGCACTGTTGTAGTCACAACATCTGACAGTATTGTAAATATATACAAAAGAAAAGCTGATAATATGTCCATAAAAAATCAGAAAAGAACCAAAAGCGCACATGCTCGGTTGCAGCAATAATATTGGTGATACAGTTGATTCAATAATTCAATTCAAGACATTTCAATAAATTAGACAAAAAAAAAAAACCGAATCTAGTCGAAAATACATAGAAAATCAGCCAACCTTTGTGAAATCACCATCAATTGCGAAGAACCGTGGCGGTGCAATGTTCAGCGCTTCAGTGAAGAAGCTCAATCTCGCCGTACAATTGTAGAAACTCGATGGATGAAGGTCCGTTGGCCTCGACGGACGATGGGCAAACGAATGGTGGTGGTTCGCTGGCGTAAGGCGTTCAAACAACGGCAAATTGAAGCTTGGATGTAGAAGATGGTGCAATATACTACACATTGAAAAGGTGGATGAAAATTGAATCGAAAAATACCGAAATGTTCGCCTTGAGGAAGAGAGTTGATGGGTATACATCTCGGCCAGTGGGTCATCGAAACGGTGACGATGGCTGCGAAAACAGAGATGGAGAGAAGACGTTCTTTTGCCGAATTGAATATCGAAATGAAGACGTTCTGTAATTTAGTTGCAGAAATTAGAGTGAGCCATAGTTATACAAACTTATATAGTATATAATTAAATTAAGATAAACTAATCAAATTGGGAGTAAATTCCCTTTAATTAACACTAATAATAATTCAACAGAAAATTTAATAAAAAACACACAAATAGATTCAATAATTTTATAAAATAAATACAATTTATAATCATAAGATATAAAACATAATTAATTTTCTATAATTTATAAAAAGAATAAATTAAAATCTTCACATTTTAAAAAAAGACTATTGATAAATAAAAATATAAACTAATATACCCACCAACCCCTCTCCTCAAAATCCCCACCCCCTCCCCCCCGCACCTTTCTTTCTCCTCCCACCAATTTCAATTCTTCAAATTGCAGATACACTTGTACATCATCTCTGAACAAAATGCATTTACAAGAGGAACTATATGCTCAGGAACACCGTTTATCATCAGAAAACTAAAGGGGCTAAATATCATATACGATTCAGCAAACCCATTTGATCTTTTTGCTTCAAAAATCATCAGAGCCGCACACATCGATGCAGATTAAGGTTTAGGGTTCCAGGAAAAAGCAGAAGCGTATAAGGGTGTCATACCTCTGGATCTTTTTGCTTCTAGCTATCACCGGATGTGTTCTACGGCTGCTTGCTTAGATTCACCAGCGAAAAAGTTAGAAAATCTGGTGGCCCATCCCTCAAAACCAGACTCGCTTGGGGAAGGAAAGGGGACAATGATGAGATGGGTGTGATGGCTGCATAGTTGGAGGTTAGATGGAGAAGAAAGAAATGCCAAGTAATGTCAGAGAAATGTGAACAGTCATAAAGTTGTTCTGTAACAGTGTAAAATACTCAAAAACAATTTAAAATATAAGACCCAAACATTGTATCAATTTTGGAAATAGGTGGAAAACGAATCCAAACATAGCCCATAAGATCCTTCTGTAGCTTTATTAAAAAATGCTAAGGTATTCTCAAATTATTGGGAGCTTACAGTATCTGGCAAATGGCACGAGACCAGATATCTCCTTTTCTGCCTCTAAGCTGGCTAAATACACTAGTTGTCCTGACAAAACTCATTGGGGTGCTTTGGATAGAGTACTTAGGTACTTAAAGGGCTCGGTGTCACTGGCCATACATTATGGCAAATTCCCTGCTGTTCTTGAGGGATATAGTGATGCTAGTTGGATAGCCAAAAACTCCGGGAGTAATGGGTGCTCAAGATATGTTTTTACCTTAGGTGGGGGCGTAGTCTCCTTGAAGTCTGCAAAACAGACTTTGATAACCCGGTCTACGTTTGAAGCCGAGTTATGTGCGTTAGATACGACTGGTACCGAGGCAGAATGGCTATTTGGGTTGTTATCACAACTTCCCATTGTAAGTCAGCCTCTTCCACCGATTGCTGTACATTGTGATAGCCAAATCACAATAGCAAAGGTAAGTAGTCGTAAATACAATCAAAAGACCAAACAACACATCCAAGTTAGACTGAAGTCTATAAGGGCATTAGTGTCAGACAGAATAATGGGCATTGACTTTGTGGGAACAATGGACAATGTGGCTGATCCTTTGACGAAAGGATTGAATCTGTCACAAGTTCATAAGTCCAGATTGGGGATGGGACTGAAAACCCATGAGTGATATATCTACGATGGCAACCCAACCTTTTGAGTGGAGATCCCACAAAGAAGGTTCAATATGGTATCAACAAGTCGTAAGGGTATGTCAGAGCACCAAATAGACTGATACTTTGTATCTGGAGCCTGTCCCCTGAAATTCTGAAAGGTGCTGCTACTGCAAGTATAGTAAGAGTTTATCTCTGAATGGGGTCAAGTTTTAAAAGACGAGATGCTAGCAGTGCATCCCTGGAGACGCCCAACTAAGTGAATGTCGTTGTTTGGCCGCAACTAAGGAATTGGGTTATTCCTGAAAGCATTCATGAACAGGATCAGGACACATGGCCTAAGTGTCAACCCTAAAGATCAACACAAAGCTGGTGGCTTATTGTTACTGACAGACGTTGTCACACTCACAGGCTTAAATTCAAGGCTTAGTTCCATTTGACCTAGTGATAACTGGCGTCAGATAACTTAGACAGTGGTTCAAACCGGGAGGTACCATTGTTGAAAGCAAGTCATGAAAACTTGAGTTTAAATCTATGTGTTTGTGGGGGATTGTTGTATTTGAATTTCAAAGTTGAAACTCACAGATTTGAAGAGGAAATCAATTTCTCTCATTATGGCCATTATCAGGCATTGCTGTTACAGAAAAATATTTGGCCGTTCATGGCTGTTTCAAATGAGAATTGAAGGCATTCATGTCTCGTTTTAATTGCTACATTTAGTAGTGGGTCTTGGCCATGCCTATATATAGCCATACATTTCTCATTTGCAGACACACACAAAAATAAAACACAAGTTTCAAGTTTCTTGTTCTTCTCTATTTTGAAACAATCTCCCTCGGTTTCTCTTTCAATACTTTGAGAAATTTGAATTTAGTTTCGGTAACAAGCTTTTGAGTGTTCGTTCGAGGTGTTTTTTCGGTATAGTGCTAAAACCGAAAGACTGTAACCGTCTTATCCTGGGAGAAATTACGTTGAACCCGGTGCACTGCTGATACGGGGCGTATATTTTCTTTAAGGCAAGCAGCTATTCTGCGATTCAGTTAAGTTGATGACTTTAATTGGACTGAGAATTGTTACGATACAATTCTCGTTGTAAGTTTTCGATTTAAATTTCTTGTCGTAAATAGCGTTTCTGATTGCTTTATCTTACTTGTTCCAACGTGGTTTTATTGCTTTTGATTTCTAAAATCCGATTGTACTATTTCAAAACGTCGTTTTGATTACTTGTAATCAAATTATTTTACCAACAGTTGCTAGTTGCTGTGGGAAGGAATGAGAATGACAACATGTTTCCCATTACCATAGTTGTAGTTCAGATAGAAAACAGAAAAAATTGGACTTCGTTTTTGGGGGAATTGCTAGGTGATATAGGAGGTGTGGGGACTTCAATGTGATCTTTCATTTTTTATAGACAAAAAGGCCTCAATGAGTCCTTAAAAGATCTTGTGCCAATTCTGAACATAAATTTTGCCTTAGGCATATGTATGCGAATTTCACAATAATGGAGTAAATTGAGAAAAACTTGAGAAATGCGCGTTCAAGGAAATGGGAAAAAATTGTTCAGGAAGAGAGTAATGGAGTAGTCCTTAAAATGAGAGAAAGAAGGGCAAAAATGTTAAAAAAATACACTTTTTGCAGCCATTTTTGCAGTTAATGTGCATATAGATTCTAGGCACAGGGATTTTCTTTTATTATTTATTCGTAACACAGGAGGTGTAATTGATACTTTAATTTTCAAAGAGTTTTGTGAACATTTATATTATGGGGGGGGGGGTCCTTTGAATTTGTTCTCCTTAAATAAATGTAATATCAAGATAAGAAAGGAGTACATATATATGAAATATTAATCATTTATTTACTTTACTGTCACCAAATAATTATTCAACTTAAATGGTCAATCAACCATACACTTTAGATAGACTATTAGTAGCACAATACATAGACTTCATACATCAAAATAATATGGATAGAACATTGTGCATATACAGATCGTGCTAACCATTTACTTACATATCGCATCATCGATGGTCTTAATTTATTGTGGGAGTCTTTCTCAATTGCTCCAACTCCTGATAATATTTTAAGCATCGATTTATTTTTAAAATTCATATTATTAGTAAATAAGAACAAAATTTAAATACTTATGTAACAATTTTAATTACCCATTTTCTAAACAGATTTGACAACATCTCTATCCCAAACTTACAATTCTTCCCCGGACCAAACTCAAGTTATATAGATACTATTTTTACTCTAAATATTCTCCTATGTACCTTGTTTTATTTCAAGCGAAAATCTTATGAATTGGTTCCATATGTAATAAGTTATTCAAACTTTAATACAACCTAGTCTACACTGCATCAGTTTCACGGACACTACTTCAAAATTCACCCAAAGTTCATATAATATTTGAAAAATTATAAAAATTGACAAGCTATAATCCTTCGTGTGTCTAGTTTCATTTTCCTTAATAACCATGAACATCTACCCTTTGTATCTCAAGTTTTATGGTTATTAGTACACATAGTCTGGGTTACCGCCATTCGAGAAAAACATAATTCCTTCGATATTTACCCATTTAAACGAAGCATTCAACTTCTTCTCAAAACTAAAAAGCTTCAATAGACATTCTAAAGTATTTATTTATTCAAGAATCACAAAACGTAGACCGGTGTAAATTAAAATAATCTTAAAATATAGAGGTTGACCGGACAGACCCAATTCAAACATTATAACTTTTTGTGCCGCTCTGACGAATGGCTCAATCTCCACTCTGAGTTCTTGGAATATTCTCGAACTCAAGGAATTTTGTATAAAACTTTGGTCGTCTGCTCTTTCTCCACTCTTAGTTCTCTATGTATGTCTGTGCTTGAAGGACTCCTTTATATAGGAGCGAAAGAGTTATGATGTACTTGAATACTTTTAGTATTTTTCCTTTATAATTTAAAGAAATAAATATACCAGATATTTGCATGACATAATTGGTCATTTTTACATGACCTCTTTAATATTTGTATTTTTCTAAAGAGATAAGTATCAAATTATTTGTCTTGATTTGATTGAAACGTAAATGCAATAGTTTCACGTGCCGCCGTTTGATTGGCTCTAGTTTGAACACAAAGCATAATTTGATTGGCCGAAATACTTTAACTTTGACATTTGTTGATTATTGATTTGATGAAAAATATATATATTAAAATATCAATGAATATAACTACTTACACTTAAATTTAATTTAATAAATTTTTAAATATAAATAAAAAAATATAACTAATAATTAATATATTATTTTCTACCTACAAAGGGTTTTGACAAACTAAATTTTCCCTAGATGAAAACTCGGTAGAATAGAATCTATGCTTCACTAAGCAGATTGGGCCCAAAAGGCACATCAAGCCCACCACCCACTATTCCAATTGGGCTTTTTATAGTGTCCAAAAGAAATTCCTCATCCTCATTTAGACAAAAAAAAAAAAAATTGAATTACCACAAAAATTAAATGTTATTTGTTTCTTAGTTATATTTTATTTTGTAGATTTGTTTTATATAATTTGAATCTAAATTATTTTTTTTATCATAGTAAAAATAATTCTGACAATTTACCATCACCAGTAATTGTAAGTAGTACAACTAACAAAAAAACACAGCAAAAAATACCCTTTTGACCCATTCTTTTCGACTTAGTTATCGAAGTAATAACTTACATTTAAGACAATCTTGTCTTTAAATGGGTCCATTTAATTCAGTACGTGATAATTTAAAGAAAGTATTTATGTCTTGTGTTGATTCACTTATGAAGAAAGTTAAGAGATCCTTTAGGTTAGGTGGAGATGTAATAGGCAAAGATGGATCTACTCGTTCCTCACTTGTGATATTGCAAATGAGTAAATTACCTCCTATGAAAAAATAATAGTAATTTATTCTCCTATATTTTTTAAAATGCAGTAATTTATCCCTTATGTGTCTTAAAATGAACTGCTGCGTTTAAAAAACACAAGACTAAATAGTTAACTTTTCTTTATAAAAAAATAATTTTTTTATTTATAATATCATGAAAATAAATTACATTAAATCCTTATATTTTTATCTGACATCCAACCACGTATTAAAAAATTTCATGTAAATCGGACTATCTCATTTTTTTCTCGTTTAGATGCGACAAAAACACAAACCGTCACAGCCAAATGTTTGTGCCCCATTGGTGTAATTTTTGTCGTGTGGTAAAACATTAGGTATATCACTTGTCATTTCATCACGAGTTGAAGATACGCTAACCAAACAGATCAACATGTACCTAATGTCACAATTCAATAATTCGGCTACAAAATTTTACCTATACCAAGTTTTATGTTCGGAATTTGGATGTGTCTGTTGAGCACTGTAAAAAACGACTTTTTAGGGACGAAATTTTTGATAAAATTTCATTGTTAATAAGAATTTCAATGAAATTCCTCACGATTTTCAAACAAACAAAAGACCGTGTGAAAAAGCACTTTGAAAAATATTTCCGACGAAATGAATATATGTTAGAATATTTGTAACAATTTTACGATGGGTCGTTAGTATCTTCGAAAAATTCATATAGGTGTATAGAAAGAATAAATTATTTATTATGTAACTAGTGAATCATATTATGCACACATCACTCAATCGAACGCGGTCCTATTGACTCTATATATGTGTGTGTGTGTATATATATATATGGTTTAAATGCATAAATTTTTTTGTGGATTTTAAAAGATTCGCTACCCTTCCTATTTTAAAAATAGGCAAAACCCCCATTTGTTTTCTTAAAGCTCAATCGTCTCTCTCTATTAAATAAAACTAACGACGCTAATTTTTTTAATGAAATGACCATTACGTCCTTATTTATTATATATTTGTTCTTATTTTAATGACTATTAAATGTATTGATTGTATGATAACTATCCGATCTAATCAATTAATTTAAAGATGCCCAAGTTATTATATAAACACAATTAAGGCATTTTAGTAGAAAATTCCAAAAAAAAGTCAAAAGCAATTGAAAAACACCCTAAAATCCACGTGATTTTCTCAGTAAACTAAAATGCCAGTTGGAAAATCCACGTAAACATTATGGCCGGAATCTTCAATTTGTTCGGTCGTGTGCTAGTCAAATGGTATATTCTGTAATTTTCAAACTTCGATCAATTTGTCTAGATCTTGCCAAATAAAAATATCACACCTACCTGCAACGTCCACATAATTGTTAAAATCTTCTACCTGAATTATTATTACCCACGAAGTTCTCAAATACGCCATTCTTCCACAATAACATGTGGATTCTTCATTTCACCCAACTTCTTTTGCTCTCGGTTGATATGGTCTCCTCTGCAGCTTTTAAAATTAATTTTTTGAGTGTAAAAATGTTGGTTGAGCTATCTTCTATTTTCCCATAATAAAGCCATTTTTTCCACCGAAATCCACCTTCACGTGCACTTGCTCACGTGATTTTTCTGTTCAATTTTTAACAACAAAATCACATGAAATTAACATTGAGTATTTTTTTTAATATATAAAATATAATGTGAAAAATATATAATATATGAGACTAAATTAAAAATAAGCTTATTATATGAAACTAAAAATACGATTTTTGAACTTCTAAAATATTTTATAAAATATAAGAGCATATTAAATATATTAAAAAAAAACTTAGTCAAAGACCCTCTTTGAGCTTTTTCCCCATGAATTTGTGGTAAAGATAACGTAAAAAACACAGAAAAGAGCTCTAGACCACGTTATAACATTTAATCAAGTAGTTCGTTGTCGACTCACTCCCGATCGAATTCATTATTTTCAGACAGACATATGTGGGCACACATGATATCTTATCATGGGGGAAAAATATAGTGTTTTATCCATAACAAAAACATTAATTCTTTGCCATATTATAAATGATTATGATCAAGTAATATTTATTTTATATAGTTTCTAATTATGTCAAAATATTTGTCATAATTTAATTATGAATAATATTTTATCAATTACAAAAAAACAACTAATGGTTGTTGTTAAATTATAATTAATTTGTATTTACAGTAATTAACTATAGTAAAAGATTATTTTTCAAGTGATCTCTATATTTGAATATGGTTGTTGGCTTATCATAATTTTATTATTATTATTATTATTATTATTATTATTATTATGAATTATTATTATTATTATTATTATTATTATTATTATTATTAGAAACATAATGGCACTAGGAACAAAATGACTATTGACTATGATTTTAATTGCTATAGATTAAAAATTGTGGTAAATAATTTTTATTGGACATTGTTAAAAAAAGAGGTGGTCAAAGAAATGCGTATATGAATTTATGAAGGCTTAATTTTATTATCGGAAGCATATTGAGCATCATCATGAACATAGGGAAGGAAAGGTAGTTGGACTATATGTTTCTTTGAAAGGGCAAAATTGATTATTAATTAGGCCTAAAGACCAAAACAATTAATATTTTAAAAGTTGAAGGACTAAAATAGAACTTCAATATATTTAAGGACAAAATACGAATTAGTGGCAATATATGAGGACCAAAATTGTAATTATCCCCAAAAAAGCCCATAGATCACGTATCAACTAATGAAGTTAGGTTGCGCATTTGATGACAATTATGAAACCAACTTCCAATGGATGGATCTGAGAATGGACATCGTGGGTTCTATTGATACTTGCTCTAAATATTGCGCCATATAATGATTGTCGTGTTTCATCAGCGATAAACGTGTGATGTCTATGTAAGTTTAGTGAGTGGTTAACAAAGGTCGTCAAGCCCAAATAACTGGCTCTAGGGAAGTCGTTATATAAAAGCCTATGTGGCTTAATCAGTATAACTTGAACTCATCGACTCCGATAGTATGAGTTTATTCTTCAAACTTGGGATTCCACACAATCTCAGATATGGATGACTGTAATAACGCCTGGCAAAAAATAATCATATTCTGACGTGGTTATTATAAGCCTCTAACCAGGCGTTTCCTATCAGTAAGGCCTCATGAACAGATACAAAAATCGGACGAAATCAAAATAAGTTTGGTTTTTACAGAACCAAATCGAACATTTCGGTTCAACGTTCCGAAATTTCTGTTAACTGAACTTTCGATTCATTTCAGTTCGATTAATCAAATTGAATACCCTTATGATCTACATTCAAGTGAAACAATATAAAAAATTTAAGACGCCATAACATCATTTATCATATAATTCTTTAACCATGTATATTTTTAAATAATAAATAATTAAATAATTAATTATATACCTATATCATCATGTTGGGTATATTTTTCAATATCTTGATAGGCAATATTGTTTGTATGAAGACTTGAAGTGATAAAATTAAATTTTATAATATTAAATTCGATTGTTGTTAATTATTTGATATTTTCATAAGATTATTTTGTAAATAGTATAATAAACGACATAAAATTTAAATGATTCTACTGAAAAAAAGTTATTTGTGAATTGGTCTCAATAATTCTAAATTTATTGATAAATTATGGAAAAATAAAAATAAAAAAAAAAAATTAACTTAGTTAGTATGATTTGAAAAAAAATTGATCGAAAAAAAAAATAGGTCTGGATCTAACCCTACCCTAAAACTGGGTCTTGGTCAGGTCTAGCGACCCATGAGTTTTGAGTTGGGTTTAATGGACTGAGTAGAGTCTAGGTATAAAATAATTTTTCTGGATCTTCTTTGGATTTGAACCTGAATAGAGTCTTACCATATCTATTAACATGCCTAATCACACACACAGAGAACAAAAAAAAAAGGAACTTTGACGATTCCATAAAATATATAGAGACTAATATTGTTTGATCAAATTATAGGACTAGTTGTTCTCAAAGTTTGAATTCAAAAATTATAGCTGAATTGGTTTCCATTTTTTTAGAGAAGCTGTATGTTCGTTTGACAAGTTTAACCTAATGTAAAAATGAAAATTTTTAATTCAAATCAGATTAATTTGATCGGACTTAAATAAATTATATGATAAGTACTGTAATACAATTTTCGTGTGATTGATGTACAGTTTAAAAAAATGATCATTCACATAATAATTACATTACATTTGCTGTATAATTGATTTAGTTCAACTAAATCTAATTTGAATAATAATATGTTGTGTTGGGAGGATAAGCTTTTGACTCTAGTTTTTTTAATTGTACATCTGACACTGAATCAAAGTAATAATATCAAACATTATTAATAAATTGCAGTTTTAATTTTCATGCTAACAACTAACAATCAGAAACGGAGGGGGCTGACTTCATTAACATTCAAATACACTTAATTTTCGATTGTCAACTTTTACAATATTATTAAATAGTAAAACAAATAAATTTAATAAGAAACGTAGATCTTGTAATTCTTTATATATATCTATATACAGTTTTGATGCTTACAGCCACTGAAAACATCTGCTGTTTGGTAAATAAATTATTAGTCAACTAACAATATATATATATATATATATATATATCATTTGTGGATGTTCACAACAACAATAATAATAATAATAATTAATAACAATAATAATAATATTCATTTATTACAAAGCACAAGTCGATTTATCAATTGTAGAGGCTTACCTGTAGAAGAAATCGGTCTATTCACTTCTCAATACTTTGAGCTGCAGACAAATGGAACAGGTCCGTAGAAATGACGACCTCTGTATGAACGACAATCGTATCCAACGATCTATCTTTTACTACACTGGCTGAGAAAGTGGTGCCTCAAAGAAGAGGTGGCTCAGCCCGAGTCGGAGCTTCACATAATTAAGATGTACCTCTTGTGCAATTCTCAAGTAGGCACGCCATACTACGAATTAATGAGAAGATATCGATATAGTTTATTCACATTCTTATTTTAAACTTTTAACCGATGTATTGATATGTATTATACTTTTTTTACATACAGGTTCTTTTTGAGTGAACTTTACGAGCACCACCATTCGTAAGACCTCAATATTGAGGAGCTAGTAACTACTCAATTCAAGGATTGATTCAAACGTCGTGTAAATTGTGCCTTATGAATTGTGTCACAACTTAGTCATCAATATATGGTTTCTCTAATAGGTGCAATACAGGTGAAATTCAAATTGAATTACACGAACAAAGAGCTGTTTAAGCAGCAAACTGGGGTCCTACAGTTGAGGTCACAACATTCCTGGGTTACTTTGTGAATGGTTACAATTTTCACATTGAAAAAACGAGGGAAATTAAAAAAATAGTAACCGTCCAAATAAATTAACTATACCTAGAAGAGTTCCAGACAATTTTAACTTGGCGTCAAATGAAAAGTGGAGAGAAATATAGTTTCAAGAACGCTTGTTTAATATTTGACCGTTCTTAAGATACATTTAAAGCAAATTGTACCTTAAAATATAAAAAAACCATTCTCAATATGAATAGTAATAAAATCGTGCCTAAATGATTAACACAACCGTTCCTAAACATAAAAAAAAAATTCCTAGTTCACTTTTTGATTACAATATCTCCACATCCACGAACTTGATTAATTTCAAACTTAAACGCGTATACATGATGTAAAATCTCATGGTCTTATTGATAGTTGCATTATTTTGAACCTCGTTAATTGTGAATCAGATACGATATCTTAGTATCCGTATAATAAAATGTTCCAAAACTTCATCGAATGTAATATTTTTTTAATCATATCCAACGGTCTGATTAAAATTTTAACGGTCTAATTAAATGATGCAGTATAATAGTATAAGATGCTACTAACATCTACATAAGACTAACAATCTTGGACATACAAATATACTTGATCTGCTGAACATGTATCAATTTATCGAAAAGAATTATATTTGTCCAATGGTCTACATAAATTTATGGTCTATTTTTTTTTTATCAACATGTCCGGAACAGTATTTTCTTCATTTTTTATTTTTCAGTTAAATAAAAAAAATATTTTTGGTACTCAACTTGGAACGGTCATTAAATATATAGGAAAGATCTATTGAAAACACAACTAGAACGACATCGTCTGCAGACAAAACATCCTCGTTTAAGTTGTTTTAGCACAAGATTAGAAATAATTAAATAATTACCTTGCCAAATTCTGACTAATCCATAACACATAAAACGACATCCTTCTACTAAATTAGGGACGATCTAGGAACAATTTTTTTATAAATGACCTTTCCTAGACCGTTCCAAAATTTTATATATATTGGACAATTAACTGATTTTTTTCCTCTCTCCCCTCTCTCTCTCTCTCTCTTCCCAAGGCGACCGTCCACCTTCTTTTGCTACCGCCGCTGTGCGACCTCCTCAGTCAGCTAGTCTCCGCCTTCCTCTCATCGTCCGGCTTCCTCTCGCCGTCGGGAACTCTCTCTCTCTTATTTTTTGCCCCTATTTTTTTCATATTTTTTCCCATTTCTCAAAATACTTTCAGAAATAGTTTCTAAAATATTTCCCAAATGTATGTAATAAATATTTTGTGTAATATAGTGTAAAATGTGTGTAATATTTGTACAATATTTTTTGTAAATGTGTAATACTTTCTGTTTTTTTTTATTTCAAACAAAATTTTCTAAAATTTTATGAAAATATTAATTTTTTTCAGAAATATTTATGAAAATGTTTTCGGAAATATTGAGTAATATATTTTTTCTGAAACTAAAATATTTTTCAGAATTAAAATATTTTTCCTGCAATTAAAATATTTTTCAGAAAGTAAAATATTTTTCTGAAATTTTTTAAGAAATTAAAATATTTTTCAATTTATTGTATAATTTAGATGATTTTTGTAATTTTTGTCAATTTGATTGTATAATTGTGTAACTTATCATATTCTGTAATTTTTATCAAATTTATTATATAATTGTGTAATACATGCAATTCTTTTATAAATTAGAGCATATTGTGTATTTTTTTATTAAATTTATTTTATAGTTGTGTGATTTATTCAATTTATTTGTAATTTATATCAATTTTTGTCGCAGCTATTGTATAATAGTGTACTTTATGCAATTCTTTTGTATTTAGATCATATTGTGTAATTTTTATCGAATTTATTGTATTATCGTGTAATTCATGTCAATAATCACAATATTAGGCTAATATTTCTAATAATATTATTATTTACATAATAATATCAATAATTATAAATTAGGTTAATCTTTTCAATAATAACATTATTTACATAATTATGTCAACAATCACATATTACGCTAATATAATAATATTATTATTTACATAATAATATCAACAATCACAAAATTAGGCTAATCTTTTTAATAATAATATTATTCACATAATTATATCAATAATCACAATATTATGCTAATATTTTTAATAATATATTATTTATATAATAATGTTAGCAATCACAAAATCAAGCTAATCTTTTCAATAATAACATTATTTACATAATTACGTGAATAATCACAAAACTACACTAATATTTTCAATAATATAATATCACAACTTATGCTAATATTTTCAATAATATTATTATTTACATAATCATATCAACAATCACAGAATAAGGCTAATTTTTTCAATAATAACATTATTTACATAATTACATCAATAAATATTTTCGATAATATTCTTATTTACATAATAATGTCAACAATCATAAAATTAGGCTAATTTTTTCAATAATAACATTTTTTATATAATTACATCAATAATCACAGTATTACGCTAATATTTTTAATTATATTATTATTTTCATAATAATGTCAACTATCACAAAATTAGCACTACAAAAAAAATTATTTTTTCAGAACGGCTTTTGTAACTATCATTTTAATAATTTGAAATGGCTTTTTAAATTGTCACTGCTTTTGTAAGGGACAGCCCTACCACGGCTAAATCGGACGTTACAAATTATTTGTAACGGCTTGACTCAAAGTCGTTACAATTTATAATGGTCATTGTACTGGCCGTTGTAGGTCATTATAAATCTAGTCACATAAACAAAATGAAATCGGAACTGTTTTTGTAACGACTCAATAGAATTTGATTTAATTGTTATTGTAACGGGCTTTATAATACATAATTTTAATAAATAATTAAAAAGCATTAACTCATAATAATTTTAAATTTAAAAATTTAAGCCCACACAGTGAGTGTGCAGATGACAACATATCAAATTCAACATAATATATATTATGAGCAAAGCAAACTTTCCGATGTAGAAATCAAATGACAAAATTAAAATGCATTATTGTGCATGTGAACTTAGAAAACTATATTTGTGTCAATTTTAATTATAATACTTTTGAAAATTAAAGGATGTAATGATTAAGCTGATTTCTTGGCCTGTAATTGTGCGCACGGTGTGTGGTGATATTAACTCGGACGGCTGTATTCCATCTAGACTATGTTTTATTTCCTTTCAGATATTCTTAACCACATAAAACACACACCACACACATATAATTAATCAATTAATTAATTAATGAAATAATTATAAGTCCCTTTTCTAAAATTTGATATAATTACATGTAAACCCTCTATATTTTAAAAAATTACATTTAGCACTCTGATATTTACTAATTGGGGGATTTATTTGTTAGACGGAAGCAAATCTCAGAAGTGCTAAATGTAATTTTCTAAAGTACAAAAAGTTTATGTATAATTACTCTAAATCTCAAGGGAGGGAAGTGTAATTATCCCTTTATTAATTAATACTTCCCTAAAGTCTAACCTAACATTCATTTGATGGAGGTAATAATTTATATTTTTTTTTCAGTAAAGGTAAATTTTATTAAGTAAAAAAAATGTATAATAGTATCATGCATCTTGCTTACTAAGCAGTTTCCTCGACAGGTCAAGGAATCTGCCAAAGCGATAAAGCGCACAAGTACTAATAGCAGTAGGTAATTTTACACTAAAAATCCTCTGCTGCACATCTCGAACCATCAACGTACCTACAGTGCGTGTATCTCTATGTACTCCATCAAATCGCTTAATGTTGCGCTCACGCTAGATATGGTACACACACGAGGCCAAAAGAGCGCAGTAGGCCGTGGAAACATAGTGTTTGCCTCTCCATCTGCGAGCAACCCATAAGACATCAGTAGCCCAAGTTCGGTTGCGTCCAATCACCGTCAAGCAGCCACGTGAATAAGTGCAGCGAAAAAAAAAATGATCATGGGTCTCATCAGCACCACCAGAACAAAGTACGCAGGAACTATTAATATGAGCCAACCAAGGCTTATCCATAATAGAGAGTTTACCAAGGATCGCCAGCCATAATACAAAAGTATGTCTAGGGGTTTTGAAGTGGCCCATCAATAGTGAAGACCAGCCTACCTTGGGCCCTTCACCCTGTAGTGAACAAATCATCATAGCAACTGTTACTTGTGTATCTCTTGACCGCCAAAGGATACAATCAGCCCCTCCATGGATGGATGGAAGAGACTGCAAGAGCTGTAAGGAGTGAGTGTCAGTGATAGAGGGCCAACACTATTGCCCATCTAAAAGAAAAATCGCAACCTTGTCCGCCTCCATAGTATTTGTAAGTCGAGGGCCCTGCGGAATCTGCTGAATGAGTGGACCAAGATCATGCCAAGGATCGTACCATAGCGAAAAAGTAGTTTCATCCCCTATGAAATAATGAATAAAAGGCCGGAGAAGTGGCCGTAAGCGAAGGAGTTTCCTCCAACCCCAAGAACCCCCTCGCTCAGGGGCCGTCCAATAGTAACCTTTCTCATACGTGTATGATATATCCAATCAATCCAAATAGAAGCTCAGTTACCGCGGATAATCTGCCACAATTTAAGTCCCATAAGTACGAGGTTAAGAGTAGTAATATCTTGAATCCCTTGACCACCTTCATTAATGGGACGACATATACAATCCCATGCCACTTTTGCATACCCTCGAGCAGATGATCCCTTCCATAAGAAGGTCCTCATCCGTTTTTCTATCTCTCAAATCATGCCTTTGGGTAGAATAAAAGCGAACCCTCAATAGATACTAAGGGCAGTAAGAACAGATTTAATAATCTGTACTCGTCTTGCATAAGATAAAGATGTGCCCTCCCATCCTTTAATGCGTTGATCCAGGTTTAAGAGTAAGGGTCGGCAATTCAAAATAGTGAGCCGTGATGTGATAAGAGAAAGTCCCAAATACTTTATTGGCAGAAGTCTCTCTTGAAAGTGGAGTTCGTCAATAAGCAAATTTCGAATCCCCATAGCTGACCATGAGATAATAAAGTTACTCTTTTGGGCGCTGACCCGAAGGCCGGACAAATCCCCAAATAAGTCAAGTCCCTACTTGAGCACTCGTACGGACTCTAGCTCAGCCCGACAAAATAGTAATAGGTTATCAGCAAATCCAAGCTGAACCAATCTCAACGATTTGCATTTTCAGTAAAAAACAAACCTCGTGTCTTGATCAATTAGTTGCTGCAAAATAAGATTCAAAATTTTCATAATCAAGACAAATAAATATGGGGACATGGGGTCTCCTTGGCGAAGACCCGAGCACCAGCAAAGAAACCATATGGCTTCCCATTAATCCCAACTGAGAATGAGGTAGTAGTAATACATTCTTCCACCCAATGAATAAGCTTGTCAGGAAATCCAAAAAGTTGTAAGGTAGCAATGAGGAAATTCGATTTTTTTATAATTATTTTTTATCTAATTCATAAATTGTAGAATATTTTCAAGAACTTTAAATTACATAATCATATATTGTATTTTAATAATCGTCCTACTATATACAATAAAGCAAATTTACTTAGAAAACTCGATATTGAATTCTTAATTAGGTTTATTTATGGAACATTTAAAATTAAAAATAGAATATCATCATATTTTTATGCATTGAGAAATTGAAATTATTTTTTAAATTTCAAATACAATATATAGATGTTCTTAATTACTTAATAAAATACGTTATGTAAAATGTATTAAATGTGGTTCGTATTTAATGATCCTTTAATGAAGTTTCTAAAAGGAAGAATGGAAACAGTATTAGCAAAACCTTTTTTTTCCTTGATAAAAAAATTAACAATGTCTGAAATTAGTAAAAAATAAAGATATATATATATATATATTATTTCAAAATTATATGCAAACATTACAAATATATAAAAAGAAATTAGAAACCATGATAAAAAATTTCTAGTAGTTGGGTTCATGCCCATTAATTATTATAGATACTGTAAGATAATAATCGAATTATTTTTTGATTAAAAATTTCTTTTATTATATTGAATTTTTTCACTTGATACTGAACATATTAATTTGTCTATACTTTTACTTTATCCTTTTGTCATATTCATTTGCTTTCGATGGACTAAAAGAATAAAAATCAATATGGGTTAGTAGCAATTTATCCCCTTGTGATATTGAAAATGAGCACATTATTCCCTTATGAAAATATATCGTAATTTATCTCTCTATACTTTTTAAAATGAAGCAATTTACCTCCTTATACAGAGAGGTAAATTGCTTCATTTTAAAAATCATAGGGGGTAAATTGTTGTATTTTAAAAAATATAGAGAGGTAAATCGCTATTTAGTTTTTTATAAGGGGGCAATTTACTCATTTGCGATATCACAAGGAGATTGTTTGCATTTTTCTCAAATAAATAATTTATTCATAAGCTTTAATCTCTATACGTACGACCACAAATCTTGATTTTTGGCACGCTATCAAACATAATAAATATAAATATAAATTATAAAATATACTATTATATTTTCCCTATGGTATAAATTTATATGGATTTCTCTTAGAAAAAATATAGTCAGTTTGTAATCAAGTTTCTGATAAAGAAAATAGTATAACCTTTTTATTTTTTTTTCATAAACAATAGTGACAGGGAAAACTCCAATTTCCAGGCAAATTATCGAAAATGCCCTTAATGAAGTGTATTTCCGTCATTTGCTAGTTCAGGATCCGCGCCTTGATGGAAACAGGTCAGATGGGATAAGATGACAAGACATATTTTGTAACATCTATTTTTTCTACGTACACCAATCACATATACAAAAATAGACTTGAAAATGCCGATTCCATTCCCACTTCATTTCTATATACCAATCATGGCCTAAATGTACTGACATTTAAGTTTATATAAATAAAAACATATAAATGTTAGTGAATTTAGTTTTTATTTTTCATTCAAAATTTAATTTAATATTAATTTTGTCCGAGCATAGATGGAGATTACGCTGGTATATATATATACCACTACATTCTACGAAAATTACTTGACATGAGATTGAATATCTGAAATTTAACTATAATCTGTAGTTGCACGTATAATCAATTATTGAAATTATGAATTTAAATGCCATAATCACTTTTTCTAAAATCGACTCTCGCATTCAATTATGCAATCATCGAACCAAATCTGCCAAAACCAAAGGAAGATACTCATCCGACCAAAAAAATAAACATAAAAATCACATCTATTCAACTTAAAATTCAAAAAAAATTGCTCATGATCAAATTATTTCATCAAATATACATATTACCAAACATTAAAATTTGGATTTATCTTTTTGTTTTTTGTGTTGTTGAATAAGTTGCAAATATCTTCTTCATTCCTTTTTTTTATCTTAAACTACGTTTATATCTTTTCATAATATCTTTTTATTAATCTCATAGTATGATTCTTTTGATATGCTCGCGAGAACTGCGTACAACAACGATTAATTATATATATGTTAACATCAGAATTTTAGAATAAATCATCAATTACAAGCCCGTTTGATTAATATTGGGTTCCAAATTAAGTCCATAATTAATTTGGGTTGTACATGTTTCCAACATAATAAATCCGCAATAAACCCATATAAAATTTGGACCTTATACATCTTTGTGGGTCGATCCAAAATACATTAAATTAGCTTAAAACATATTCTAGTACGACCCACTAAGAGAACAATTCAAAGCTCATTCAAGCCCAATATAAGTGAGTTCAAACTGCCTAAACCGTCGCTCATGCCTATAAAATGGGGCTTCTAGGAGATACTAATTACTTATAGACAGCAAATTCCAAGCTCAAAACTCTCTGTTATAACAAAATCCTTGAAGCCTTGATATAATATTTTAAAATAGCTCGTGATTTTCTCCCACAAATCCGAAAACGATTATACGTTCGATTAAAAAACAAGCTTTCAGTCTTTAGATCGCAGTTTAAAGCGAAGAATGGATAATCTTCATTATTGAGATTATAACCCTTTCCATTCAAATTTATATAAATTTCATTTCTTAATATTTTTTCTATAATGATTATTTATTTTTACAAATTCCAAATTTATGTCAACGGTATGCATTATCTATTTTTCGTATGAATCAATTTTATCATAACTTTTTTTATTTATTTATATTCTAGAAGACTCTAGAAATTAGAGTTTAATGGACCGTCCAAAAAGGATTCCTGGCACTTTCCCAAGCATTGTAAATCATGCATATACACATTTTTATGTTGGACTTTACTATGTGAAATGTTTTACCTTATTTCGAAAAATACAAAAGTATTGAAAGTCTCAATCACAGTTCCAATTTAAAATGTCACATGCCTGGCATGTGATTTTTTCCGGCGAGTGACTCAACTTTCCGATCAAATTTGTACTAAAATTGAGATTTTTTCAGTTTTACAGAACCAAAATGGAACCCTAGTAACTTAGAGGATTAAAACGAAAATGGCCTAAAATTAGGGGACGAAAATTGCATTTAAGCCTATTTTCTTTGTGTTTCTAGAAGGGGTTTGGTGTTTTATTTCTATATAATGTGTCCCTTCAAAATTACGTTGCCCACCCTTAAGATTGGGATTTTATTTTTTAATTGTTTAATAATATCCCACTTATTACATCATTCAGCATTTAAATAAAAATTAATTTAACATATTAATAAAAACATTCAAATAAAATCAAGAAACTATTACAACTATAGACATTTCACGGGATTCGAAATTGCAATATTTTTTTATTGTCGGAATTCAATTTACCAATTAAGTAATGCTCGTTGAGTTATTGGCGACAACTGAATTACATAAAAAAATGGTATGTTATAAGTTTGTTTTCATAAAAAAATTATTTTTATTAATTCGATATACATCAACTTGGCTTAAGATTAGTGATTCTATTTAATTTTTTTCAAAATTTACTTATATATTCAGACTAATCACAAACACCTCTTATTTTTTGAAGCATGACAGTTAATTAATTATGATAAAAAAAATTATATTTCTTCTTGCTCCCTGTCCACATTACTGTAAAACTACAAAAAAAAAAAAATAGAAGAAAAAGACTGATTTTAAACAATAGAACCTTACTTCCAAATATGAAAAATTATAATTTTAGTTATGTAAATAACTAGAGTGATAATTTTTGTCCTATTGAAACTAATTTCGACGATTATTACAAAGAAAAAGTAATTCCAAAATAATTCTGGCTGAAAATTAATTAATTGACTAAAAATCCATAAATTAGCATATCACGTGCACAACACATGCGATTATGCGGCGAGATTGGTCGGAACTGTCCCCGATTCACAAGCTTTCAAAAATTACGGACCAAATTGCAAAAATAAGTTCGTGCAAGATCAAAAATGCCGTCTCTGTATTTATAGGACAAAAAATACGAGTTCTCTTTTTCAGATGCAACCCAAAATATAAAAATAATATAATAAATAAAAAAATGGCCCAACTTATATATACATCAATCAATAATTAATAAAAAAGCATGTATCAAGTACATAGTGGAGAATATAATGTCCACTCTTTAGGTGGGATTATAGATGTCCTAATCTCAAAATATTGGGTAAAAATTTAAGACTAATGGTCCCAACTCAACTTAATGCTTTTCTTAGTGGAAGTACATACATTGGTGAACTTTGGAAACACCCAAAAGTGACAATGACTCAACCACTAAACTATGCATTCATCGACATATGTAGTAGAGGATTTTTAGTGTAGAATTATCTACTGTTATTAGTATTTGTACGTTTTATCGCTTATGACGAATTCCTCGGCCTGTCGAGAAAAAACACTTAAATTAATCAAGTTGTATTGTACTATTGTACTTCTTTTTACTTAATGAAAATTACCTTTACCGAAAAAAAAATTATTTAATAATAATTATACTCCATCAAGCATGATAAATAATATTAAAGCTTAATTATAATTACATTTTTTTAGAGTAGATTTAATAATACAAATACTTTATATTTTATGTCAAAATTACAAATAAAAGGTGTCGGTGTAATATACCTTTTTTTTTCAGAGAAAATATTGGGAGAAATTATGATTTAGAACCTCAAAGAGTGTACTTATAATTTACAAAGAGTAAGAGGCGTTTGCGTAATTAAACATAATTTCAGAGGGTGTCAATGTATTTTATCCTAATAATGAACTGTCTAGATTAAATTTTTAGGGTATATGAATGACATCGACACCTCTTAATATTAGGCTGAAATACGCAAATCATTAGGATCTCATTTTTTTCAAATTAAATAATATTTTAAATGAATTTGAGTCAATTGCATATATACATATATATATATATATATCACATGTATATGAATTTAAATTCAATCATGCAATCAAATGAGTACAAAATTATGATGAATATTCATAAATGTACATAATATTTATACATACATGTACCAATCATGATTATTTAAGAATTATATATTAGTGTACATCGGTTATTTCATATGAATATTAAAATAATTTATACAATTATTTGACTTTTGTTAGATTCCAAATTCCATTTAAAAATACTATTATTCAAGTCAATTTTATATGCAAAATGGAATAGTGAACGGGTCTTGAAGTATTCTTTATACATATATATACATAATGCGATTCATTATATTATTTAATTTATTTAACTTTATAAATTAATTCATCATTTAATAATTTAAATTAACACGACAGAAAATAACAACTATTATAAAAATAAGGAATAATTATACTCTCTTCTCGTGGTTTAGTGTAATTATACATAAATTTCTAATGGTCTTGAAAATTACATTTAGTATCTCTAAGGTTTGCTTCCGTGATCTACAAATAACTCCCTCTGTCAGTCACAATTCATTGAATTTGTTGATATTAACAAAAAAGCTAAATGGAAACCGATATTCACCCTTGATTGACTTATTATTAACTTATTGTAGGTCAAAAATAACTTTTATGACTAAACTATTCGTATAATGATAACATATACATCATCACATGAATTAACATATGATGATATATAAGAGTAATTAATTTGGTCATGAGAAAACTTCCTTAACCTACAATAAATCAGTAATGCATCAATCAGGGATAAATACGGCTTTTAATCCAATTTTTCTGTTGATATCATCAAATCCAATGAATTTTGATAAACAGAAAGGCTTATTTATTGGACAGAAGCAAACCTTAGGGGTACTATATGTAATTTTTCAAACCATACTGATTTTACATATAATTATACCAAATTTTAAAAAAAAAACGAATGTAATTATCAATAAAAATTAATGCACACAAATATATGTAGAACTCAAACCCACGATTTTTTAATTATATGACCTCAATCTTATTAATTGAGGTTAATGAGTATTGAAATATTAAATGAGTTGATAGATAGTATGGAATCTAAGGGGCAGAGTCATCGACCCCTACAAAGAATTTTGAATATCTATTCAGCTAAATCTGACCTTTCGCATTGTCCATCAGTTAATTCTTGTATTTGTTCATCAAAAATTGAAAGCTATGATTGAATGTTCAACTACCCTAAAAATTAATTAATTAAATGTCTTTATCAAATTAATTTTTCTATTTTTAATTTATTATATTTTCTATTCCTTTTAATGTATATACGCTTGCAATATATATAAAAATTTTATCATTTATTTTATTTTGGAGATAATTGTGTAGACATGTCCGGCATATACGTTAAGGTAAATTATAGCTATTTTTTTCGTGCGTTATTGGATTCACTTGTCTACCACATCTAGCGCGAGCGGAATCTCCGACGATTTGATGGAGGGGCTCGTGATGTACCTTCCTTAGGAAAACTGATTATTGAAAATATGCGACAACGGATACTTAGTGTAGACTTACCTTTTCCAATTAGTACTTGTGCACTTTATCGTTCATGGCGGATCCCTTTGCCTGTCGAGGTGACCGCTTAGGCATTTCATATCGCATTGTACTGATGTACTATCATTTACTTAATGAAATTTATATTTACCGAAAAAAATTATAGCTATTTTTTCTAAGATTACGATACCCTTTTATTGCTTGAAAAATTACAAATGCTTCATCAAATTAAAAAAAAAAAACATTTGAGAAAATGTTAAAACATCTAAGGGTGGGTAAAGCAAATAGTCCATAAGGCATATTAGTTAAAAAAAATTATAAGAAAAATATATAAAATCATAATTTATAGTTCAAATTAGCATTTTGGCCAATTTATCATAAAAAATTAATAAAATTTTAACAAAAGCTAATCAAATGAGCTTACTGTTAAGTATACATTAAAATCATGGGGTTTATATGTATATATATAAAATCATGGGGTTTATATATTATATAAAGTTTCAAATAATGATAATGTATTTATAATTATTTCAAATCTCACAGGTGTTGTAACTTACCCGACATGTTAAGATATTAATATCAAATAAAATTTTCATCTATAACAATTTAAACTTTTAAACGAGGGGTCGTTTAGCATGATATCGGGGCCAGGCCAAACCAAATAAGAGGTCTTGTTATCGAAACTCTCCTCGTCAACAGCTTAAACCTTTTGATATATCATTTACCAATAAATATATTAAATGAAATAAAAGATTCAATAAAAATTAAAATAAAAAATTCACTTTTATCATCAGGATATGGCGGCCATAAAGTATTGTGGTCTAATTTAATTAACACAACTCGTCGAATCTAAAATATGTTGGAAATGCAGATCTAGCAACCCTTTAGAAATAAAAAAATTAATCATTATTATATATTAATTATGGTATAAATAAACTTTATCTTATCCTAAGTATATATGAACATAATTAATCATTAAATGAAAGGCGTTGACATCAAACCATAAATCCATGCACGCTTTGGGACAAGACATCATTATGATAGCACTTATCTAAGTCAACTGCCACAATAGATACGACTCATGTTAGAGAGAATTAAGAACATTTTTTGAAAAAATAAAATAAAATAAAGTTTGATTTTTTAAGTGAGAAATTTTCTAAAAGAAGTCCCTTGGATGGATTTTTGGGTTTTTTTAACATTTGTTTTATCAATATTAATATAAAAAAGAAAGCAGCTTTTCACTAATAATCGGCTATTTGTAGCACCGCAACACCCGAATTTTAAACTACTAATTTATAGCCTTAAATATTTGTACTAATATAATTAATTTTTTTTTTATTTCAAATGGTTCGTATTATTTTTTAATAGCTAATGTATTATTACTTTCATCACTTACTCTGCTTTTAGTTATATATATATATATATTGATCTTTATTTAGAATATATGTCGTATCAATCTGATTATATGAGCGTAAATATTGCGTGTTAAGGCGGCTCTTTTATAAATAATTCAAGTCCATATATTATAAATACTTGTCTTACGAAATCAACACTTTTTGTCCTGTAATTTTTTATTTATGATCCCATTAGTTATGAAATTCTCACTTTTGGTCTTATAACTTCTAAAAAGTAGTATTTTTGGTCCCATAACATGTTTCATTTATATATTTTAATGAAAAATGCCACGTGCTTACCACGTGACAGTTAAAATACATTTTTGGTTCAATATGTTACAGAATTTTCAGTTTTGTCCCATAACTTTCAAAAAGTAGCGTTTTTTGTCCCAACCACTTAATGACCATGTGGCCTTTTCCATAAAACATATAACGGAAAGGTATCACAGGACTAAAACTGTTATTTTTTTCAAATTACGAGACCAAAAATAAAAAATTCATAATTAATAAAATAAAAAATAATAGATTCTAAATTATGGGACAAAAAAATACAATTTCCGCTCCAACCTAAATAAAGTTGTCGTAGAATTCATGAAAGGATTTCACGATTTTGACTTTAACAAAAAAGCAAAGAGAACACGATTTTGCATAGATGCATGCCAGAGATGTATGAGTGTTGATAAATCAATATCGTATACGTAGTGTCCATTAAATTAAAGAAAATATGACGTTTGACGTTGGAATCGTATTTTATAGCTAAAAGCCGTAGTTGATTAAGTGTAAATTAATTTGTTAAATTTTCTTAATTTATGGATGCAATTAAAAAAAAAAAAAAAAACTCGAGTTTTAGTACGGATATTTTAAAAGGGATATCATCAGTTCTGATTTGAAATGAATCTATATTAATGGCATCATCATGACATTCACTAGATATCTAGTAGCGTTATAACGCGTAAAACAATAGAAAATTTGTCCCAATTTTTTTTTTTAAAGATGTCGTTCCATAAATCTTTCCAAACAAAAATACTTATTATATTTGAAACGAATTTTGGGCCGACCTCATTGAAATTGTGACGGCTACTAAAAAAATGAAATCATCCGTTCGAAAGTTGTTAAAATCAATTACAGATTGTGCCAGTTTTTATTGTTTTTTTTCCTACTCCAAATTTTTATATTCGTTATAAGATCCACGGTTATTTAAAACGATCTTTTGCCCGTTGGAAAACTTATTCTAAATATGATTGTACACTCTAATGGCTATAATTTAACGGTTACATCCCCTTTCAAAATTCGGACAGAAAGACGCCCTCTAACGATTATATTTTAACAGTATTGTCCGTTTCCAAACTCGTTCCAAAATTCGTCCCAAAAATTATATATATGTTGTTTTCATTTCATTTCTTCTTACTCAAATTATTAAACCACACACTCTCTCAATCTCTCTCTAATTTTTTTTGTTGTAAAGTATGCAGCAAGCTTTGAGTCGTGGCGGCTAGTATACGTATAAACAGGGACATATACGATTTTTTTTCTTTTATTTGAAGCAATGAACTATTATTAATTAAAGTAACTTGATTAAACGACACCTATCATACATGCAGTAGAATAACATTCTACACATATAATAAAATTCGAACCCAAAACTTCTAAATCATAAAAATTTAACTTCACCAACTGATCGAATCCTCGTTGGCGAGACACATACGATGTTGTCTGCACTCAAACTTTGTGCAATACGCAATTTAAACATCCTACATACTGAATATTCTTATATTTTAAGTTGGGAAAAGAATCGATCAGTTGACGAAATTGATAATATATTTAAATTTCAAGCTAATTAATTTAGTGAAAATAATTGTAGTGCTGCCTTTTCCTAACCACCGTCCTCGTGAAACATTAACGTGCTTATCCCGTCGCGACGGCAAGCGTTGCGTAAGTGTTTGTTCTATCCATTGATTACAAGTAAATTTATTTTAATTTTTCTAAATTATTATTATTACTATTATTATATTATCTCAATTCAAATTTACCACTCTTATATTATATGTTAATTTAGGGTGAATTATATTTTATCGTTCAAATTATTCTCGTTTTTATGCTTTATTATTTTTTTTTTTTTTGTGAACTTACCATCTCAACTTTACTAAATTTGAACTTCGTCATATATGATCGGTTTCTATTGACTATTTTGCCGACAAAAACACCACATGTAGTGCGCATGCAAAAAAAAATCACATTATATTGTCCTCAAAATATCACATATGCAGCGATGTGTTTTTTACAGAAAAATCAACTGAAAAACGGTCATATATAGCAACTTGCAAATTTCGCAAAGTTGAGATGGTAAATTGAAACAAAAGAAAGTTTAGATGACAAAGTGTAAAAACGGGTATAGTTTGTACGGCAAAAATGTAATTTACCCTTTTTTTAATATTTCAATTAATTTTTTTCTTCAAATGAAAATTTTCATTATCAAAACACCTCTAACTTGAAATAATTATACAATATCATATATTGATTTTGAATCGTTGTTTTAAAGTCAATTTTGTAATAAACATAAATTTTTAATTTTTGAACATTTAATTAATTTTAATATCCGTACAAATACCGAAACCTAAAAACATTATAATACTAAGGGATAATGCAAGTATAACCCCTGAATTATGGTTTATTCACATAAATTATTTTTATTCTTTAAAAATTTACACATATCCCTAGAAATATCAACATTATTTACACAAATAATTTCTACTTTTTAAAAAATTATACATACACGGCAATATTATTATACAAACTATTCCTATTTTATGGTTATCAGGGATGATTTTTGTAATTGTACGAAAAAACATAAATAATCGTATGAAGAAATTATAAATCACAGTGTAATGTAACAATCCTAATAATAAAAATTTTGAAACATTATAATTTTGTAAAGAGGATATTTAACTTATGCGACATTTAAATTGAAAAGTAAGAAAACAAAAAAAAAAGCTTAAATATATGCTAATTGAATGATTTTTTTTTTTGTTTTTTGGTGTCATAATAACTATAGAAATAAAATATCATTTATATATTGTCAAACTAATAAAAAAAGCTTTTCTCTAGCTACCCTATCATGCCCTTTGGGCACTAATTTATTGTTCGATTTTTACTAGAATAATTTCGTGTAAATTATAATAAAAATATCACACAATTATTTATTGTAGAGCACCCATAAAATAATATAAAATTATAATTTTACCCCGATATATGTATAATATGGTGCGGATCTTGAATCCACAGTCGTGGAATTTGGATGTAATGCATAGAAATTAAATTTCTCATGGTGAAATAAATCAAACCCATAACAAATGGGGCAAAATGCCAATGACGTTTAATTCAGTTGGTGAAGTTGAGACTCCATGACTTTAGAGGTCATGGTGTTGTTTTCACTGCATGATATGTGTTGTTTCTACTGCATAATAGGTGTTGGTTAGATTTAGTTTATTTGATATTATTGATTGGGGGTATAATTATTGTAATAGTCTTTATTAAATATTGATATTCGACAGAAATGATCGTAATCGATTTATTTTTAAAAACAAAAAACAAATGTGGAAAATTTTAAATCAAATTATGTGGATTTCAATTTGCTGGATGGATTAATATCAAAATTATACTATTATAACATATGGTGACAAATTTATGGTCACCCAAAAAAAACACGAAGACTAGTATGTAGTTTGCAGTAATGCCAGTGAGTCACCGTAAGCGTGATGATATGCTGATAAGGTACTGTGTTCTGATTTTGATTATCACAAAAGCTCTTAAAAGTCCAAGAAAGGTGAACTAATACATCTTATCGTACGTCACTTTGTTCAGAACCAAATATATTAGTTTTTATCATCTTAATTTAATTTTTTATTTTATCTTTTTTTTAATCACATAATTACATAATATCCCAATAAATTGAGTACATCAGTTCAATACACATTCATCAGCATATAACCAGAACAATAAATTTATGTACACTAAACTCACAGACTCGATAAAATGGGACAGATGCCCATATATTTGGTGGGATTCAACACTAGAAAAAAAAAATCTATTTTTTTGATGTGGTTTATTACTATAGCCAAAAGAAGAAAATCACGGCAAATAGAAATTAACCACAGCTTCGCAACGGCTATTAGTCTTCATTTCTGTAGTAATGGCCAACGTCGGAGAATATTGATCAAATGTGGTAAAAGTTTAAACTTTTGCTCTAATTTTCGTTCAACCGTGGTCAATAGTAGTAATTGTCATGATCTTTAAGCTGCGATCGTTTATGGTGTAATGAGAATTCGATTTCTTTGTAGTGCAAACCCATGATTTATGTTCTTTTCATGGGATCACAACGTTAATTATTAGAGTAAGACGTCATTAGTCAAATTTGTCTCTTAAATTATCTTTTAAATAAGCTTAATCACATATAGAGTCGATGATAAAACCCTCCGAAAATTAAATCAAATTTAAATCCAAAGGATTTAAACTGCATAGTGGGAAAAAGACTTTTTTGTAAATAGTTTCTACTTTTGGTAATGACCAATTATTGTGGTTAACAAAGTGAAAAGGTATGGTAAATAATAGGGATAATTATATTTGCGCTCCTTGATTTATGGTTTATTTACATAAATTATCTCTTATTTTTTAGATAATTACATATAAACCCATCAAATATCTTTATCACTCATACAAACCACCTCTTATTATGTTGAAAAATTACACACACACCCATAAAAATATTAGTATCATTACACAAACTATCCCTATTTTTTTATTGTCAGGGGTAGTTTTATAATTATGCAAAAGATATGGGTAGTTTGTGTAAATAGACCATAGGTCAGGGAGTGTGAATGTAATTATTTCTATATATTAGTTAACTACGACTGCAAAATGACTATTATTAGTTATTTTTGCAAACGAGATCAAAACATTAGTTAACACTAAATATCATAGCAATTTTGCTACAGTAAAAATTATGGCAAATATATACTGTATATAAGTGAAGAGGGGTTAATTGGTATCTCAATTATTTTGGTGTGTCAATTTTAATATTTAATTTAATTTATTTATTAACTTCCACCCACCCATTTAACTTCCCATTTCCCCGTTATCTTTAAATAGTTACTAATAAGTGTGACACAATTTATGTATGTGCATAATTTTTAAAAATGAATTAAAATAAAATATTTATATAAATTATATCATTAGTTTTTGTAGTTTAAAAAAGTACCCAAAAATATATATTAAGATTATAAATTATATAAATATTTTGATTATTTGATAATTTTTTCTTTCTTTCTTTTTATCTATACTAATATAAAAAAAAAAAAAAAGCCCCTCCACGCTCACAAACGACAATTAATGATACCGCCGCACCAACTTTTTGTAATGTCAAAAGTGCCCTTCATGATAAAATAACTAACTTATTCAACTTTTCGAAATTTATATTAACCGATAATTATTTTTCTTTCTTTCTTTTTATTAATATAATGTACTGGTTTATGTATTTTACTCTTATTTATAATATATTTTATAGCATGAAAGATTATTTATTATATGCACACAGAACCAGCATGCCACAACGGCTAGTCTATACTAATATAAAAAGATCATCTCCACACTCACAAACGACAATTAATGACATCGCTGCACCAATTTTTTGTAAAGTAAAAAAATGCCCTTCATAATAAAATAACTAATTTATTCAACTTTTCAAAATCTATATTAATTGACAATCTTTCTTCCTTTTTATCTATGTAATGTACTGATTTATATATTTTACTCGTATTTATAATATATTCTAAAACGTGAAAGATTATATACACGTAGGAATAACGTGCCACAATTGCTAGTATTTATAAAAATTACACACACATAGTGAGTGCCACAAATTACTAGTAATTATTAAATACGGTCAAAACTTAATTTTTTGTATCAAATTTATTAAATAGTAATGGATATTATTAATCTACTATAATTTTTAAGACGTGGCCATTACAATATTGGAAATAATTAATTTTTTTTGTAGTGTTTCTTCTCATAAAAAAAATAAAAATTAAGCAATCAAATAAATCATAATATCATGATAATTTAAGAATTAACAATTAATAATACATAACAAATGTTAGGGTCTTCCAGAAGTTGGACAAATTAACATCAACCATCCAACTGCAACCTTAATTCTAACAAGACTAAAACTACAACCACAAAACCTTTGGTCTCAGCTTTCGTGGTCTTGATAATGGTCGACTGCACGTGAAGAAAAAACATGTAATTACAAACATGTGTAAGTTGTTTACCAATCCTATTAATGTAAAAATTGTAATTTTAGTCTTGTAAGTATGGACGAATGGTAATTTTAATTTTGTACGAATTTATTTTACAATTTTATCAAGTAATTTTGAAAATTTTGCATATTGAGAATAAACACGGTCGAAATTCGCGAAAATAGCTGAAAAAATGCAGTCAATTCAACTGGTCACGTGCACTTTTCCACCCATTTTAGCAAATTCTGGCTATTTTTATTTCAATCTGTGAAAGTTTTAAAATTATATGACAAAATTGCTAAAGTTGATTCGCACAATACTAAAATTACCAACTCCTCGTACTTATCCGACTAAAATTATAATTTTTTTCATATTTGCTAATTATTTAATTACATATTTCAATGAAATATTTTTATAAGTATCAATTAATGTTTTCCTAAATTAACAAAAAGAATTACTTTGAAATTTTGCAATCTAATTCGTGGAACCCTCCATGTAATTATTGAAATTTAAGATTTATAATTGATCAATAATTACTAACAAGGAAAAAAAAGGTGTAAGTAAGTGATATCGTAAATGAGCAAATTATCCCTCTATGAAAAAATATTGTAATTTATTTTTCTGTATTTTTTAAAATGCAACAATTTATCTCTCTGTGTTTTTTAAAATGAATTGAGTTACCTCCTTGTCAAAGGAGATAAATCGCATTATTTTAAAAAATATGGGAAAATAAATCGCTATTTTTCTTCATAAGAGGGTAATTTTTCTATTTGCAATATCACAGAAGGGTAAATTGCATTAAAACACTCTTTAACAAAGTAGACAGACAACAATTAGGGGAAGTTCGCAACAGCTTCTCTTTTGCAGTAAAAATAAATTGAAAAAAAAATTATAAACTAAACAGTAGTGAAAGTTGACGGAATTTGAAAATAAAAATAAAAAATAAGTTGAAATTGAAATTTTTGAAAAAACAGCTTCATATTTATAATTTTATCCACAACCCGTAGAAGTTGAACCACATCTACTTATAGCTTTTGACTTATCAAAAATCTTGATTTTAACTTATTTTTAAATATAAATCAATAACGACTTACGTTTCAGAGATGGGATTTGAATCGAAGATCTTATCATTATGTTTGGATTTGTATTTTTATTATTTTGTTTTGTGTTTTGGAAATAAAGAGAGAAAAATAGAGATAAGTGAGTGTGAGTTGAAAATAGATGATATGTTTGGATTTGTGTTTTGGAAAAATTTAAAATATTTCAAAATAAGTGGTGTAAGTTTGATGTTGGGATTTGGGAGACAAAAATCACTGTTCATTGTCAAATCATATATTTTTATATATAAATATGTATATATTTAAATATTTTATGTTTAATGTTGTAATTTTGGGAGACAAAAATTACTGTTTAATGTCAAATCATATCTGTTTTATATTATGTATATATAAATATATATATATATATATATTATATATAGAAAGTTAAAAAATAAAAAAACATGCAGATAAGGTGTAAAAACACAAAAGCAAACATTAAGTATATTTTATTTTATCTCGAAAAATACAAAATAACAAATCCAAACAAAGCCTATAGCAATCATGGAGTAGCTCAGCTTTTGCATACTAATGAGGAGTTTTATATAAACTTCGTTACTAGTCATTTTCATTATGACAATTACCAAGAAATTAGCTACACGGAGAGGACTTCTCCTTCTTGATGATAGTTTTCCCAAGAAGAAGAAAGTTGTTTCATTACCATTCTATTTTTTTTTTTTTAATTTTTGCAAAATGGGAAACATGGATGGCACCACCATACATATCCGTAAAAAATAATTGCACGTGCGTTAGATATACGTGTCAGCCAAGATTCTAATAACTGGTCTATTATCGTCAGGAAATATTGTCCGATCACCTGAATATCAACATACGAACAAAAAGTGTACGTTAATAAGGATTCGTTACCATCCCATCTCGTTTTTTTTGAAAAACTGCAAGCAATCCCCTTATAATATTGCAAATGAGCAAATTGCTTTCCTATGAAAAAAAAATATATTTTACCTCTCTGTAATTTTTAAATTGAAGCAATTTATTTACCTCATTATCTAGAGAGATAACTTGCTTCATTTTAAAAAATACAATGAGGTAAAATTGTTTTTTCTTTGTTTCCCACAAGGGGTAATTTACTCATTTGCAATATCACATGAGTTGGTGAATTGCATTAAATTCCTTTTTCTTGTCACAAAAATGGAAAAGTTTGGGTGGCAGCCTCCAGACCCATCGAAAAGGATTGCGCATGTATTATGTGTGTCAGTCAGAGTCTTCATAATTGATCAACTATCGCCAACAATCAATATTAAACTTACATAAAAATCAAAGCAAATATAAAAATACACATTTAGCCTCGCCAAACACGTTGATGATGACTCTGTGCCATTCCATGTAAGTTTTGTTGTTTCTCGATCATTCTATGACTGAAAAAATGGGCTGTGGAAATTAAAAAAAGTTTCTGAAAATGAGAAGAATACTATCTGTAGAGAAGTAGAGCTATAATTAATTATTAATTTCCCCACCAAGACTAGTCTACGTTTATTCGTGTCCAGCCACGTGTCCGTCCCTCATTGGCTGCTCAAATTTCTCCAGAAATAGTCAAGATCGCACAGTTCAAATACTTCACTTCCACTGCATGCAGATTGCAGCATAGCATCTCAAGTAACGTTCAAAATCATCTAGATTATTCTTTTTTATTTTTCTAGTTCTAGGCTAGTTTTATTAAAGTCATTTATTACACATTTTGAGTAAAAGAATTAAATGCAACACACGTTCTTGTGATCGAAATATTAATAAATAAAAGATCTCTTCGAAGAAATAGAGCAACATGATCGTCTAAACTTATACATAAAAATGAGTAAATTACAACGAGTTTTTCAAATATTTGTCGTGATTATAAGGGATAATTACACTCTCATCTTTTGAGATTTGGTGTAATTATACGTAGATCACCTGTAGTTTAGAAAATTATACCTAGCACCCTCTGCAGGTTTACTTTTATCAGACAAATAAGTTTCCTCATTAGTCAAAATTCACTTAATCTGCTGATAATAACAAAAAAAAAAATGAATGAAAATTGACATTTATCTTCGGACTAAACTACCCTTATAATGGTGAAGATATACCCCTCACATGCATTAATATGAGTATAATTTGATCATAAAAAAAATTATTTGACCTTCTATAAGTCGGTAAAAAGTCAAACTAGGATATATATATATATATATATATTTAATTTTTTTGTTAATATCAGTGAATTCGGTGAATTTTGACTAACGTAAGGATTTATTTATTAGACAAAAGCAAACCTCAAGGGTATTAGCTAAATATAATTTTTCAAACCACATGGGATCTACATGTAATTACACCAAACCTCAAGGGAGGGGAGTGTAATTATCCCTAATTATAAATTCCATCTCATTGTTTGAAAAATAACAAATATCCCCCTAAAATTACAAATCCCATAACAAATACGCTTCCCGAAAATCAGAAATACTATAACAAATACCCCCTTTTGACTGCTTATTGTAGGAAGGCAAATACATTCCCTAGAATTACAAACGTTGTAACAAATACCCCCTTGTGACTGCTCATTATAGAAAGTATTTGTAATTTTTTAATAAGAGAATATTTGTAATTACGAAAAACATAAAAAAAACCCCTTATACTTCACCTATAAAAGTAGCAACATGACTTTTTAATACATAAGACATTGAGTTTCTTTTTTAAAAGTATAAGGGATGCATTGCGAGTTTTCATTTTAACTTTTTAAGAATAAATTAAATTTGTAATTTTAAACTACGTATTATGAATCAAATACCTCACTAAATTACAAAAACGTACCAAATAATCCCCTATTTTCATAATACCCCACTAAATTACAAAAACGTACCAAATAACCCCCTATTCTTAGTGGTTATGGTTAAAAATTAACTCCGTTAATAATTTAGAGAAAATAACAAAGTGGATCTTGGCCATATTTGCTGATTCAGCATCAAATTGTTCTTGTCTAGTGGAAGGAAATGACCTACCCTTGAAGTTGTTTTTGCTGTAAAACGTGAAAGCAAAAAAAAGCGACTTCAAACCAAAATCGTTTGTGATAAAGTAGCAATAATAAATATAAATGTCATTATCGATATTTTATTAATTACTTTTAGTGATAACTATACTGTGATTAAATCAAAATTACATCACTCATTAGAAAAAATATAATATTTTGTTATAGTTTATTGCTATAGTTAAAGTCTTTGAAAAAAAAATAATTTATTTATTTATCCCCCCTTTTTTTGGTAGTGAAATGAAAAGATGAACATGTGATATGGATATATAGACAAAAAAAAAACTTCAAATTTAGGTGAAGAATTATATATCATTTGAGAAATGGGCTTAATGTAATTTACTTTTATGCTATTTCAAACGAGTAAATTATTTTTTTATAATAAAATAATAGCAATTTATGTCTTTATACTTTTTAAAATGAAGCAATTTACCTCAGTATCTAATGAGGTAATTGTTTTGTTTTAGAAAATACGGGAGGGTAAATTAGTGTATTTTAAAAATTATAAAAAGATAAATTACAATTTAATTTTTTATAAAAAATAATAATTTATTCATTTATAATATCACGTTGCATTGAGAGCTTTTTTTTCCGTTTGAGAAATAGACATTCTGGGAAAAAGTAATTCCCAAGCTTTTCTTAGTTCCATCCTTTTTCAATATTATATTCCCTTTTGACCCCACATCAAAATATCATTTCAGATTCGGAAAAGGGGTTAAATGCAATTTATCCACGTGATATATAAAATGAGTAAATATCATTTATAAAAAAAATCAGCAAATTATTCTATTTTGTTTCAAAAAATGAAGCAAATTATCTCCTATTAATAATTTAGATAGAGGAATAATTTGCTTTATTTTTCAAAATACAGGAAATAATTTACTATTTTATTATTCATGTGGGATTTTTTTACTAATTTCTCATATCACAAGGGCTAAATTGTAATTTTTTTCCTTTGGAAAAGTAAAGTTAGAAACCAGTTGGAAATTATACCCAAGTTACCCAACTTATTTATTTATTCATTAATTAATTATTAACAATTGTATTAGTAACTTATTACTAATTAATTAACAATTATTAGAAAAAATTTATTAATTACTATTAAAATAAAATAATATTCATATATTGGTGAAATTTGAATCCGTGACCTTGTAATTATGGACCCCAACTTCGTCCACCAAATTAGGCTTCATTCGCATAAAAGTTCCGCCATAAAATTATGTTTTCGACAGTTAATTTTAATTGACTTCTAAATAAATCATACATTTAGAACTCATTCATAATAGTGTTTAAAGCAGTATTAATATTTAATTTAAATTTCAAGAAATTATTACAAAAATAAATCTTACTTTAGCTCTCTTTAAAGAAAATATAAATTCATAAAATTGGGATATAGGTAATATTTTTATGTTATTTTACTTAAAAAATTTTCAATTTTCTCATGATATTTGTTTTCTTTTCAATATTATATCTTTATCTTTTTCTTTATCAACAATATTTTAAAAATCCAATATTTTTTTATTAAATATTTTATATATACTTTTTTGTATTTTATTAGTTAATGGGAATTTTGAATAAAAAAATATATAAATATTTCATTTTAAATAATTTTTAAAAAATATATATCTATTTATCTATCTTTACTTATTTATGAAGTGTAAGAACCTTAAAATAATATTGGTAATTTGTGTCTTAACTAAAATCATATTAAAAAAATGTCCTATTTCATGATTCTCATAAAAATGAAATTATTTTAGTCGTTTTGATTAGTTATTTAGATTATTTGTTTTTTTATTTTTAAATAAATTTAAATTATATCACGTATTGAATGTGCCCCCTACATTATGCTTGTAGAGCTGTAAATAATTTAGGCGAATCGATACATCATTGATTAGGTTTTTTTTGAATTATTGTCGAACTTTGGTAGAGTGTAATTGAATTATAACTCAGTCAAATACGATTAAAAAATCAAATAATTTGATATTCTTGAGTTAAATACAGTTACCATCCCTGAAGTATCCACCTCAGATCAATTATTTCCTAAAGTATTAAAATCCTAGTCTTTACTTTTTAAATTTAAAAAGTCCATTTTACCCTTATAAAAATTGCTTTGTGAAAACAAAAATAAAGAGATTTTTAAAATGTCAAAATTACCACTTGTCTAATTCTAGTCTCACTTGTTCATCAAACTCTTTTTATTTTCATAATTCTAAAATACTTGGAACTCATTTTATTTTAATTTCACTTATTTGTAAAATTAAATTAAAAATAAGTTATACATGTATATATATATATATTTACTTAAACAAATATACAATTAATAAAACTAAAAGGGTTGATGAACTAATACAAAAATATAGAATTAATATATATTTATATATGATAATTATATATATGCTTTAATTTTATGCATGTATAAATTTATTTTTAACTTGATTTGACAAATAAGTAAACCACAATAAAATGAGCCACGAGTACTTTATGATTACACATAAAAGGAGCTCGATGAACAAGAAAAAGTTAGAATTAGACAAATGGTGATTTTGATATTTTAAAAATCTTTTTATTTTTTTTTTCATTCACAAAGCAATTTTTGTAAGGGTAAAATGGACTTTTCAAACTTAAAAAGTAAAAAATGGGTTTTAAGGTTTTAGGGGTAATTGATGTGGGTATTCTTGAAAACTGTATTTTACCCAATATTTTTAAGTGTACATTATTCACACACTAATCAGATCAAACTCGATTAGGGGTATGCCACAAAATAAAATAATGGGAGAGTGCAGTGACGCGCCTCAGCAGCCACGTCAGGTGGTGGAAAGGTATGGGCGGGGCTGATGGGCCTCTGCGTGGCAGAGCAATTATGTGTTTATCCAGAAGAAGTAATCACAATAGCAACAATAACAACATCGACGACGTCACTCTCACGCATATACATACACTCCTTTCTGTATCTATCGCATACAACTTTTCTCTGTTTATATATTGCGGTGAGGCAAACGGGCTTTTTCATCTCAGCCATACCCACGCTATCCTCAGCTCCGTCTCTACGTATACACTATCTCCAACCAATCTTCATAGATTATCTTTTCCACGCATTGAAACTCTGCTTTTATCTCCTCTTCTTTTTCCTGAAAATCTGCCTAGTTTTCTTTTTCCGTTTTGCTCTATATATTACGAGGGAGAGTGACTGGAATCGAGAGCGTTGAACGTGTTGAGCAGGGCCGTTTCATATCTTGGTATGCTTTGGACAGCGGTTTTGTTTGTGTTTCTTTGTTCCTGCATGTGGATTTGAGAGAAAGTGTTTTTTTTTTCTTTTAGTGTGATGAGGTTTTTTTGGATCTTTTCTCTGAAGGGTTTTGAATTTCTTGAACTGAATTTCTGTGCTCCCTCTTGATTTTAATGTGTTTTTGTTAATGCCCGGAGGTTTAGTATGCGTTTTTTTTTGTTTTATCTTGGGTTTATCTCATGGGAATCATTCTTTAATTCTTGTGATTGCTCTGCTTGTGCTGAAGGGCCTGACTTTACTTTAAAAATTTGAATCAAACAACAAGCGTTATGCTGTTTTGCTTCACTTTCTGGATTGTTTTGATCTCGTTTCGATCTTCGATTCTATATATCTAGTTCGGAGTGGAAGGGAGGAAAAAAATTAGGACTTGTTCTTGGGAACTGTGAATCTTTTCTTTGTGTTTCTGGGCTGTCGCCTCTTGTTATGGATCCTCGTATCACATTTCAAATTTATAAGTTTCGAATCTTAGAGCCCTGCAACGGAAGAGAGAATTTTTACTTTTCATCGCCGGCAGCTAAGCTACTGCATGTTTTACCTCGATCAGCTCCAATTTAGGAGCCCAACACTCTGAAATTTGTATTGTGTTCCTCGACCTCTTAAATTTCTAGGAATAATCTTTTTGTTATTCGAGGTCTTTTGTTTCTTGTTGAACTCTTTGGTTTGAAGTTTTCTTGAGTTCCCTTTTGTCCTGTTGATTCAAATGACTATATGAAATCAATTTTCCTCTGGTTTAGATAAAGAGCTCTGGTATCGAGTGTGTTGGCATCTGGGATTTTGAAAGATCTACATTTAGATTCAATCATTTTTCTTTATGTTCTCTTCATTCAATTACTATGACATTGTGTTCCTTTTTTGAACATGCAACAGATAATTCTGAAACATCTATATGCAGATTCTTGCAGTATTCTGTTTTGTGAATAATTCCATCTCTTGATTTCAACTTTCTTGTTATGAGTGTGTTTTATAAGCTAAAAAATGGTGGAGCCATGATATCTCATGGGATCCCATGGGAGCCCCTTATTTACAGATCTGTTGTTACTCATTAAGGTGTAGCATATGATTTTGCTCGTGTTGCGACCGATTATTTTTGCATATAATCAATCAAATTCATTATGTGTTGCCCATTTGGTACTCACTTATTTGAGATTTTAAGAAAGTAGGTTGTTGGTTGGGAGATACACTATGATGAACGAATAGTCTTGCAGAAATTGATGGATGCTTTTATCTTACAATTCGTGTTTGTTGTATCGACTTTTCACCTAAAATTATTGTTGATCAAATTTAGAATGGGAGAGTAGAAAATTGTGATAATGATGTTTCTTAAATGCTTTTTCCTTCCTTCCGAGGATTGTGAATAGCTGCGTAACCACGTTAGGACGGTGGGTAGGAAGTGAATTAAGGAGTTGGAGTTGATGGAACCTGGTTGTTGTAGTCACATCAGTTACTCACCCTTACATTACAACTTGGGCTAATTTTATAGATCTCTACCCACATAAGGCTATGTTATATGCTAAAATACTGATATGGGAGATCATTCTTTCCTGCCTTCAGTTATTCCATGCCGATTGCCTCTGCACATCACATTGGGATTCCTCTGTGTTTGAACAAATTCGACAATCTGTGACGTCCTCCTTCCCCTTTGAATGTGCTGTTTTCTTTGTCTGTCTTTAGGTAACATGGGCCTTAACAATCTCTTCTTGTGACAGATCTGTTCATACATCTGCACCAAAATCATTACATGGAACATTATCACCAAGGAGCAAGAATTCAAAGAGAGTTAAATGAAGCCGAAGCGTCGTGCGAGAATTGGAAATCCTTGACTTCTACACTTGATGAGCCGGAAACTAATTCATCCGGTGGCTTTGAGTGCAACATCTGCCTTGACCTTGTGCAAGATCCAGTCGTCACGTTCTGCGGGCACCTCTACTGTTGGCCCTGTATATACAAATGGATCAGTTGCCAAGACACCTCTCCTGAAAACCCCGATCACCAGAAACCGCAGTGTCCCGTTTGCAAGACGGAGGTTTCACAAAAGACCTTAATCCCACTCTATGGTCGAGGCCAGACTCCAAACTCCCCTAAAGACGAATGTTCACATCTCATACCACAACGACCTCCTAGTCCAAGATGTGGGGGTGGCACATTCTTGCCGAATATGACCAGCAACCGTATATCCCCTATTCACCAACTTCATCGTGGAAGCTACGCACAACCCTCTCCACCATATCATGTGGGCAGCTACATGGCTTCTCCCACACTCGGTGGCAGCACAACTCATTTGGCAGACCCGATGATCGGGATGTTCGGAGAAATGGTTTATGCTAGAATATTTGGGAATTCGGAGACGACGATGTACGCCTATCCAAACTCATATCATTTGGCAGGCAGCAGTAGTCCTCGGCTGAGAAGGTATATGATGCAAACTGACAGATCACTTAGCAGAGTCTGCTTCTTCCTTTGCTGTTGTGTAGTGCTATGTCTTCTCCTCTTCTGAACAGTTGGTTTGCACTTCTATTTTTGGTTTACTGTACACTTGTAAAGATTCAGTGTACTAATTGAGGTGTAAAACTCGGCTTCCTATAATATGTATATATATATATATATATGGTTGGTTTCAATTTTAGCATTTTTCGTCCAAATATTATGTCGTATTTGTATAGTGAGATCGTCGGGTTGTCCCCTAAGGGATATAATATATAGGATTTAATTATCTGATATATGATTTAATCATAGCGATGCACAATAGAGTGTCAAATCTTTGGTAGAAATCTCTTGTAATATATTTAGATTAAAGCGAATTTATAAGAGAAGAAGTGAAAAGAAGGTATAAGACATTCTTCCAACGAAAAAAAATGACTAAATTACGATTTGTTACGAGAAAAATATATTTATTTCATCCCATAATAAGTTTTATAGTGGCAATTATTCTATAAAGTTGTCACTATATAAGAACAACGGCAAAAGAATTATGTATAAAATTATTGTTAAAACTACTTATTCACACATGTACACATCGACAGCTTTACGAAAAATTTATTAATCGTTAGTATAATAACGTAAGAATTATAATCTTTAGGGTAACTTATATTTTGTCATCTGAACTATGCTCGTTTTTACACTTTAAACTTTGAAACTATTTTTCTGTCCTAACTTATCATCTCAATTTCACGAAATAACATAGAAACAGTCATAAACTACAAAGTTGCAAAATTTGACAAAGTTGAGATGGTAAATTGACACAAAAAATAAAGTTCAGATACCAAAATGTAAAAACGATCATAATTCGTATGACAAAATATAATCATTTCTAATCTTTAATATAACTAAAAATATATCATTTAATCTTTAGTCATATTATCTTTTGCAGCAGTGGCAGAGCATGGTCTCTGAAACATAGTAGGATCAGAGTTTTGTGATTTTCGTGTAATGAGATAAAAATGTAGGATGGTCCGTGACAGACTGACTGATGCATCAGTAGGCGTAATGTTCCATGACTACACTGTCTGTGTGTGGTGCATAACGTGAAAATTAATACTTCTCTTCAAAGGGCTATAAATGAGGTTGTAATGGAACAGGTCGGCTGTCAGCTAGTAATTTACAAAAGTGGTCCTCCCACATTATTATTATTATTTGATATCATAAATTCCTCCACCAAAACTTAGATGGAGCAAGTGGTTGTGGTGGGGTTGGGGGTGTTTTCATAGCTCTCGTTCAATGCGTTTCTCAGTATTTTGTTGAGGTGTATCTATCTTCTATATATATATATATCTTCTAGAAAATATTTCTTTTTCTATTGTAATTTTTAAATTTATATCAATGTTTCAATTATTCGTTGATATAGAAGTTAATTCTGTTTTATCCTCATATAAAAATACAACTAATACACGAAAATGGCTACATGACTTCTGAACTTGTGAAAAATAAGCTCGTTGTCTTTAACCTCAAGGGGTGGCGTTGTCTTTCTTTCCACAAGTTCAGGGATGGCAGTTGTATATTTTTTTTTAATTGTTATTTTCTATTTGATAGTGTTACATTTACCCGCAAATATAATTTAGGGGAAGTTTGCAAAGGCTTAAAATAAGAATTAATTAGTTTTATAAAAAAGTATTTTTTTTTTTTTTTTGCAGTTACTGTCTTTGAACTGCTTGAATTCCCGACCAACTCTTCAAGCTTATTCATAGAATTATAAATATTAAACTGTTTTTTCAAAATCTCCAACTTTATTTTTTTTTATTTTTAACTTTTTATTTTCAGATACTTCTAATTATTACTTACTACAAGAAAATATAATATTAGTGACATAATATCAAGTGATAATTTTAAAGTTATTACTAAAAATATATATTAAGTGATAACAACTTTTATCTTGTCACTATATGATTATTAGTGACGAAATTTGTGTCTGAAATTGTCACTAAGTAGCGACAAATCTATAATGACAACTTAATGACTGGTGTGGTTGAGATTTTTATGAAAGGATGAAATGTGAATTTTAGCATGCGACACAATAGCTCATTAGGTAAAAATACGATTTTCGAGAGGGTTTCTTGGTAGGTGCGATCACAATTAATGAATAGTAGATGTATTAAAAAAATAATATTTTTAGTACTTATATTAGTGTTGAAAGTTATATTGTGTGGTGGATTGTATGTGCTTACCATGTGCATTATATATATTAAATTATATTTTTACCCTTGTAAGTGAATGTTTTTTACTACTATACATCAGTGATAATACAATATAGTGGCAACTATTATTTATTGTCATTAATCGTTACTATACATGTGTCGCTAATTATATGTAGTGACAAATTTGTGAATATTTTTCTTTGTCACTAATTCGTGCTATTTACGATTGTTATAAAATAATATTAATTATTAAAAATCATGAAATTTATCATTTTGATAAAAGGTAAATTACAATCACCTTTCCTAATGTTTGACATAATTACAAATGCCTCCTTATTGTTTGAAAAATTACAATTACCCCCTGATGTTTGATGAAATTATGTAATTCTTGGATGGACATATGTAATTGTCAATTTTACAGTTACTGTATTTTTTATTTTTTCAAAAATTAAAAATTTATAAAAGAATCAAATGGGATGGATGGAAGAATTTGAAAAATTATAAAAAAATAATCCACTTAGTCCATAAAAAAAATAAAATTATAAATTTTAATCTACAAGGACATTTTGATCAATTCACTATAAAAAATGGACGAAAATCTAATGGATTGAGATAATTGTTATATGATCGTTAGAATCAGAGGGGTACTGGTAATTTTTCAAATTCCAATGAGGTATTTGTAATTATACTAAAACTCAAAAGAGTTCGTTGTAATATAAATTGATCATTTTTTTTTTAACTATATCTGAACAACACCCATACTACAAAAATGATTGAGATTCGATAAACTCGATCTGAATTATAATTTTTCGAGATCGGAAAAGTTGTTTGTTTTGAAGCTAAGGGATTAGGTTAGAATATAATAATAATGTGAAAAGTCATTGGTGTGTGGAAAGGGACATTATGGTGGCTGCTATGATAGATGAGAAGGTTCCAAAGTGTGTGGGGCTCTCATATGTTGTCTTTGCCCCTTGACTTGGGATAAATCCAACCAAGGCGTCAACATAAAGCCTTGGGGGTACAATTCCTATTTCCTACACCGCTTTCCCATTTTTAGAATATATGAGTTACGTGCAAGCTTTGAAATCTTGTTGCCAACCAATCCAAATTGGACACTCTTTATGTATTTGTTTTTTCAACTCTTCATTTTATTTAGGGTAAATTACAACGATTTTTTATAAAGCTTGACATAATTGCGAATATTCTTTCATTATTTAAAAAATTATTAATACTTTTTAATTTTAACGGTCGTCTAACAATTAGCCAATTCATTAGATTTCCATCAATTTTTATGGCAAACTGACCAAAATACCCTCGTGGATTAAAAATTATAATTTTATTTATTTTTTTATGGATGAGTGGATAATTTTTAAAAAATTTTCATCCCATTCGATTTATTTTATAAGTTTTTAATTTTTTTTAAAAAATACAAAGATACAGTAAGGGCAAAGTTGAAATTTCATACCTATATAATTACATAATTTCATCAAACATCAGGGGGGTATTTGTAGTTTTTCAAGCAACGAGAGAGTATTCGTAATTATGTTAAACCTCAAGGGAGGTTATTGTAATTTACCCTTTTATTTACTCTCAACAAATATCAGGTGGTCTTTAAACATTTTTGTTCATTTTCTCATGATCCAAATGATTTTGGATTAAAACGCAATTTATCCCTACGATACGTGAAATGAGCAAATACCTTATGTGAAAAAAGAATTATCTATTTACTCTTCTGTGTTTCAAAAAAATGAAGCAATTTACAATGACTTATATAAGGGGTAATTTGCTTCATCTTTCAAGAAACATGGAGTACTTTATTATTTTATTTTTCACAGTGATTTTTTTGTTCATTTTTTATATGACAGCGGGGTAAATTGTATTTTTCCCAAATAATTTTGGAACCTCACCCATATTTTAATTAGTATTTCAACTATTTATTTATATAGATATGGACAAAATTGTAAGCAAATTTTAACAAATATGTGCACGTTAAAAATGGTATCAGTTTATGTGATTAATGGAGAACGGGAGTGGATTGGTCCGGAAATGCAATGGAAGTGTGATAAAAACAAAAATTAAGGGGATTAAATGGAATTTAAATAAATAATACAAGATCTACGTTTGAGGCTATGGAGAAAAACGAGAAGCAATATCTAAATAGGAAACATTACCCTTGTTGTTTTCTTTAGATCGGCTATACGCGTTGCTCCTTTCCAAGATCCGTGCAAGCTAACAAGCTATCTTTCACTAGGAGAATCCTTCTCCTTGACGTAGAAAAGGATATTCATGGGCGAGGGTTGTGTATTTAGATCGGGCTTGTTTAATTCATCCAATGAATTCAATTAAACTTAATTACTAATCTATTAGGCTTATTATTTAATCTAAATAAATAAAATACCAAATAGAAAAAATCTATGTGAATATTTAATTTTATTAAATATACAAGAGCTCAAATAACTTAATTAACAAATCGAATTTATTACTCAAGCTCAAAATACATAATTAGTCCAACTAATTATTTCTAACCTATCTCTGCTAAATAATGAATCCAATCCATTGATCAGACAAGCTTATCCACTAATTAATTAGTCCAAGCCTAATTTAGATCAATTTAATTAATTTAAAAGACTAAGTAAAAAATTAATTAATCTAATTAATTAAATTTAAACTATTCCTCCAATGGATTATTCCTCAAAATGATCCAATAATTTATGTTCTCCAATAATTAATTTAATCTAATTAAATTAATTCACTTCTTTCCATCACTTTTCAGTAATTTGAGTGTGATTCATGCTGCTAGTTTCATATGGGTATGGTCTTACTATCGACCATCTCCCGACCTTAGTCTATGGTATGAAACTGAGCATCGGTTTCCATCATTAACTAGACAAGTATGCTTCATATTCAAGATGCGTTTAGTCTTCTGATTAACGCAGAAAATTCCTTCATACTCAATCAATTGCTATGGCCATAGACTTGAAGAGTTTAAACCATTTCAAAGCGTATAAGAAATCTTCCTGTCACAATATTGAATAGGGGACATATTTTTTCTTGGAATCCACCATCCTCAATACATACTTCAACTCATCGGATAAGGGTTTTAATGACCATATCATAAAGACACGATCACTTCTTGCCAAATTCAAGATATAGTGTTCGTATGCACTCGATTGTAATGACTCCTTAAGTTCGATGACTAATCTCTATTATCAGAATCGAAAATTTCAGTCATATCGACCAAGCTTTCAAGGTTTCCATGTGATGATTCCGGCAAGTTAGTTCAGTCAATCGACTAAGTTGCCAACCAACCCACTAAAATTGAATATACGATCCAGGTCTAAAATACGACACTCACCTAGTGCACACAATAGTTAGTGCAAGTGTCTATAGGACTCTCGATGCCTAATATCAAGGTTCTCGATTTGGAACATTCCAAACCAACTCTTAAAAGTTGATTTCATGGCTACCAACCTATGCACAACATAACTAAATGAGTTTAACCATTTGATCTGTGGGCATTTATTGTGATGTCAAAACGTTGTTTAACATGAGCAGTAAACACAACAAACACGTATGTCATGGATGAATACTTACTCTATTCATCAAAACTATACTGCCTTGATAAAGATTGACGAATAGTTCCAAGAACTGCCAGTCTAATTGGCTTTCTGGTCACCTATTTTAAGAATCTTTCCACGTGCCTTAAAATCCAATTACCCACATTAGATCGATCTTTTTGAGAATGAGCAATCTGCAATACCGGCTCGGTCTTGCGAGTATATTATATTTTTCTACTAAATTAATATTGCACAACCGCTCATCACCTCTTTCTACCATCGTTTTGAGTAGATGGTGTTGTTTAAGAATTTTCTTTGGATCTTGTGGTGAGATCTCTAGTTCAAAAGTTTTTGCCACAACGTAGTTGTTAACCTTCAAGGTAACTACTGGCTCGGCCGTGCTAGGCACCATATCCAATCATTGGATGCAAATCTTCTATCCAAACCACTTCCTTAGCAACTTTTAAAGTTGCCTTACATTCGACTTTATATAAGAATAGGTAATTAGAAAGTCAATTGAATTGACTGTTTTCTATCTTTATCAAAATAATATTGTCTTGATAAATATAGTAAGTGTTCATAAAAAAGATTAGTGTTTTGTTGTGCTCACTATTCACATTGAATGGTGTTTCGATATCACAATAAAAGCCTGACCAAAAGGTTAAAATCATGGAGTTGGGCTGTATAGGGGTTGGCAACTATGAAACCAACTCTTAAAGGTCGGTTTGAAATATATCAAGTCGGGGACCTTGAGAAAGGGCATCGAGAGTTCTATATTAGAGACTTGCACTAACTATTGCAATCGTGTTTCGTTAGCGAGAGACGTAGGTCATCTATGCAATTTGTTATATGTAAGCCTTGAGGGCTTGGTCAATATGACTAGGATTCATGATTCCTGATAATCTAATTAAAGTATATATTGTACAAAAATATATCCCACATAATCATGCTCACAACCACATACGATATCCAATATCATATAAAATCGCATATCCTAGTGCAGAAAGTACATGTAAAATTTGGTAATTAAATATTAAACACAAGTTCAACCAATGTAAAATGATTCTTATGTTAAAATCCTTTTCAAATTAAAGTAATTTAATTTTAGGAGATACCAAATATCAACCAAACATTAAATTCAAAAAAAATTAATCATCTCAGAAAATATAAAAAATCAATTTTTTTTTAGAAAAAATGGTCCAATTGACTGACATTCCATGTAGGCAGGCAGGAGTAAGTGCGTAGGCTCCACTGCCTGTCGCGCCCAACGCCAGCGCCAGCTTGTCGGGCGAGTGCAGCACGCCAGCAAACGTGCTTTCTAGTAGGGCAGCAGTTACGATTGTTGCTTATTTTTTTTTGAATTTTTCTTTTTCTTTTTTTCAAATTTTGAAACCACAAAAATCATTAATTACAGAAAATAAAACTTTTCATTATTCTCATGCCCAAGATCTAAAAAACAAAAGTTAAACATGTATAATCTTAGCACATAGATATGCAATAAAAGCAATAATCTATATGCTTTCAACCAATTAAATATGTAAGCATGCTGAAAACACATCGTACATATTAAATTTAAGGTTTATACACTGAACCGAGTTCTGATATCACGTGAAGGAAATAGATCGGTATGAGGAGCGCGAAAATGCGAAAATTCAAAATTCGATAAATGAAAGCATAATAAATCCGATCAAAGGATGTACCCTTGATCTCTCTCAAATTCGATGTATAATATATAAATTTAGGCCAAGAATTAGAAAGAAATCCAAGGATACAAGAATTTAAACAAAACTCTTATCCTCTTCATTTTCTTCGATCGGCTTCAAGCGTTGTTCCTTTTTCCAACCGGATCGTCCTTTCCAAGATTTCAACTTGAAATCCTCTAAATAAGTCTACTACAAACACTAGGGATCACCTCTTTCTCATGCTAGCAAGGCAACCTATACACTCACATGCATATAACCTCCAACCATGATGAAATAACTACTCCATCATGTTCATCATGGTATGAAATTTTAACTCTTTCTTAACTTGCTCCAACCTTCCTCAAATGGGTTTGGACTTCAAATATGCACATCATACCCAACCAAAGTTCATTGGACAATAATTAATTAAATTAATTTTAGCCCAACTAAGTTCAAATATTCATTTAATCCAATTAAATAAATCTAAGCCCAAATATTACTTAATTGATCAATTATTTAATTAAGCCAAACCTAATAAATTAATCCAATTAATTTAAAGGTATTAAGCCCAAAAATTAATTAATCCAATTAATTAATTCATGAGCCATCCATCAAATGATTATTAAATAAATGATCCAATCATTTATATATTCTTCTTAAATTAATTTAATCCAATTAAATTAATTTATTTGTTCTCGAATTAATTCCACCAATTCCATAGTGATTTGTGTATGACTCTTTAGGTTTACCCTCAACTAGACTTGGACATTGTGTTCAACATAAATAATTAATTAAATCTAATTTAATTAATTATTAATCGAAAACGCCCGTCACCATGGGTGGCTATCTACAACGGTTCATGATACTAGAGACTAGGTGGATGTTGGCGTGAATATTTAGGCTCTTGTGTTCCATACGGATCCGGTCCTTTCGTCGACCATCTTCCGGCCCTAGTCTAGGATATGAAATTGGATGTCGGTTCCCATCCTAGACCAAGCACTATGTTGAATACTTGAGATGCATTTACTCTATTGATCGATAAAGAAAACCATTTCCTATTCAACCAATCGCAATGGTCATAGACTTAGAGAGTGTAAACTATCTCAGAGCGTATAGGAGATATATCCATCATATACGGATAGGGGATGGATTCTATTTTGAAATCTACCATCCTCACTACATATTCCGACTACATAGGACAAGGCTTGTAACGACCACATCAAAGACATAGTCATTTCTCGCCAGATCTAAGATATAACCATCATATGCATGCGACTGCCATGATTCCTCAAGTCCAAGGACGTCGGCAATTCAAGTCATACAGATCAAGCCTCTGAGGCTTCCATATGACGATTTCCGCGAGTTAGTTCAATCAGTTAACAACCTTGCCAACTAATCCACTAAAATTGTATAGACATCCCATATCTATCGCCGATGAAACACGATACTCATCCAATGAATGCAATACATAATGCAAGTCTCTATAGGACTCTCGATGCCCAGTCCCGAGGTCATTGACTTGGAACGTTTCATACCAACCCTCAAAAGTTGGTTTCATAGCCGCCATCTAATGCGCAATCCAACTACATGGATTATTCAATTGGTCTGAGGGCATTTGTTGTCACGTTAAAATGTAAATAGTAAGCACAACAAACACATGGCCACAGATGAATGCTTACTACATTCATCAAGATAATATCACATTAATAAAGTTGCTAAATAGTTCCCAAAATTGCCAATCCAATAGGCTTTCTGGTCACATATTCTAACATTCCCATCTTAGACTAGGCATTTATACTCATAACTCCAGTCCTTGTTTACTAATTGATTGATGCGAAAAACACATTCCATTCATCCAGTCACTGTGGCAACAGATTCTAAGGGCTAAACAGGTCTTAGAGCGTATAGGAGACACTGTTGTCATAATATTGATAGAGGATGGATTCTATTTTGGAATCCACCGTCCTTGCTATATACTCTGACTGCACTGGACAAAACTTATGATGACTATGTCTCACAACACAGTCACCGCTTGCCATTTCCAAAATACAGTCTTTGTATGTAATGACTGTCATGGTTCTTCAAGTCCTAGAACTAATCTCGTACTATCAGAATCAGGAATTCGAGTCATACCGATCAAGCTCTCAAGGCTTCCAGATGACAATTGCTGCGTGTCAGTTTAGTCAGTCGACTACCTTGACAACTAAACCATTAAAATTGTATGGAGGATCTACGTCTGCTGCCGGCGGAATACGATTGAATTACTTAATGCAAGTCACTATAGGACACTTGATGCCCCGTCTCGAGGCCCTCAACTTGGATCATTCCAGACCGACCCTTAGGAGTTGGTCTCATAGCTGCCAAACCTATGCGCAACCCAACTCCATGGGTTTTACTTTTCAATCTTTGAGCATTTTATTGTGACATTGGATCACCATTCAACGTACGTTAGTAAGCATAACAAAACACTAATGCTTGTCTGATGAATACTTATTATATTCATCATTACAATTTTATTTTTATAAAGATTGACGAATAGAAAATACACCCCTTTGATCCCATTAATTCCCTTATCGTTTTAATTTATCGTATTTCACACTTACACTGCGTTCTTGGGCTGATCCACTCCCTTTCATCACCTCCTTTTTCCTAGGAATATAAAGTATTGCTACTACAGTAGGTAAAGAGAGAGATGAAAAAAATAGAAAAAAAAAAATCAGTTCAAATAGAAAATCAAGTCTAGCAAGATATGTTTGGGTCCTAGGCCCATTGGGTCTTGGGTTCAATTGAGTCTGAGTCTACACATTAATCAAAATAGTGGCCCTTTTAAGGCTTAAGCCTATGTAGGGTAACACCCCACCTAATTGCTGACCTAACCTAGGACATCAAATCTCATTAAGATCTCGTCGACTGTATGAACAAAATAATTAACGACTTGAAGCTGAATGCCTCAAAATATACTGAGGAGTTGGCCAAGCTGAATGAAGCTTTCTAGACTACAAAGGATGCGAGCCTCGAGCAAGGAGTCTGTAAAGTTCAAGGCCCAACACATATAAGAAGGGGTTAGTGACTTCATGAACCGTCCCATTCTTTAGTAATATGTAGATGAGAAGGCCTATCCGGAGTGCATGAATGCTCGAAGGCCTCGATGACGCTTTTGATGTGAGCCTTCTTGACTCGACAAAGGACGAGAACCTTGAACAACATCTTGATGATGGTGCCAACCTTCACATCCCCAAAGATCATCCATCAGGTCAGGCTCTTGTGCCTCGTATGGCGCCAAATGACGTGTGTCTAGATTCAAAAAGTTTGCAGAGGCCAAATCTGAATAAGGAAGGATTCAAATGTGCTTAGGTAAGATTGAAATATAAGAAACGCTATCTACAAAGCAAGAATCAATAAGAACCGTACCAAGAAAACCCTAATCATAATCCTCCTATATATGCTTAAGATAACAAGATTATAAAGGACTAAAGTAGGTAGGAAACGTTGTATCGTGGCATGGGGGCTATTATGTATAGACTTTTTGAATTATATAATTTCATGTCAATCATAGATCCAAAATTAATAGAATGATCATTATAAATTCATACATACTCGAGTTCAAAAATTGGACTACGTGGGGTTTAGTGACAAATGGAAATGTTGGGGGCATCTATGTAAAATTTTTATACTTTAAAGTAGGCCCCACATCAACATTAATATTTTAATAAATATAAATAAAATTCAAATTCATAATCTTATACTATCTCAAATAGGACAGTAATAATATTAACAATTATAATATATTAAATGACTTAATCATTGAATAGATAGCAAGCATGGAAATATATATAATAATTAAAGATTTGGGGATAGATTGATTTACAGATAAAGTCATGAATTTGGTGAAAAGTTGGTAAAGTGGATTCCTGTCAAAAAGAAGAAGACAGAAATTTTTATTGCATAAAAAATCGAAACTTTTCCTAAATCCTGATAACCTATCTCTCCTACATTCTTAGGTTTGATAGACTCTCTCCAGCTAACCTGTACCATTTAGTTGCTCGGTCATTACGTATGTGGATGCTAACATTTCGGATTAATCACATTTAAACTCTCTTTAAAAATATGAAATTATATATATTTTTTTAAAATTTTATACTCGCACCCCTTCTAAAATTATTCGTTAGACATTTGACCCATTTAATATTCGTTAGAGTATGGATGAAAAATACTGACGTATGCAAATAAATTATATACTTTTTTAATATTGCCCTCGTTTAATATTTTATATTTTGTACTTATAAAAGGATGAATAATATATATATATATATATATATGAGGGAAGTGAGGTCAAAATTATTTTATGTTTCTCTTAAAAATACAAAATTATTACATGGGAACATTAAATTAAGGTAAAATTAGAAATTTATGTAATTTTTTTGGCTAACGTCAATATTTTTTTGTTCAAATTCTAATAAAAAGGGGATAGGTGTACAACAAATTTTTGAAGGAGGTTTAAGTATAATTTTAAATTTTTATAAAAAGAAGTATAATTTCGAATTCTCAGAAAAAGTTTAAATATAATTAACCCTATTAATTAATATCTATAAAAAGAAGTATAATTTCGAATTCTCAGAAAAAGTTTAAATATAATTATCCCTATTCATTAATATGAAAACAAACACGATAATGGGTTAAATCTACTGATCTAATTTATCCGTCTGAGATACCAAAAAAGCCTCATGAATAAAAGAAAAGGTCAATACAATCCCTTAAACTTTTAATAAAACAATAATTTCGAAATGGAATGTTTAAAATACCCGTACTTATTTGATATTTTTTAAAAATTAGTTTTACATATTTTTTCAAACCAACGGTCCGGATCTTCTTTTCAATCCAACGATCATGATTTAATTCTATTATTAGCAATAAATAAAAATATAGTATAAAAAACATATTAAGTTTTTTATTATTATAAGTTATAGTTTATAATTTATAATATTTAACTCATTATTTTAATTTTATAAATTATTAAT
>NC_026152.1:7564171-7596742 GCF_000512975.1 Sesamum indicum
CTGTTTGGGCCGGCCCAGGAAGGGAGTGGGATTAAGGGTTGATTGGGGAAGAAAGAGAAAAAAAATAAGTAGATCAACATTCATGTAAAATCCAAATCCAAGATCCAACCAAACATGATTTTGCAATTCGAAATAGTATTAAATTGGGAATGGAACTTTAAGAAGTCTGGTAATTCAATTTGCACAACTTTTTGATTGAAATTATCTAAGAGAAGTGGTTGGCCGAGTTGCATAAACTAAGCTAAAGACCCTCTTATTTTTTAAAAATAGGTTAAAAATTCCTTTGTTTTATGAAAAAAGTAGCGTAGCTCATTTATCTTCGTTATATGCACTTAATTATGTCAAAAAAAATGTTATCAGGTAACAATTATACCCGTATCAATTATATATTATCTCTTATATATATATATATATTATTTCTTATGTTAATAATCGTTGAAGTTTTTTTAATATATAAAAGTTGTAGGATCAAATCAATTCATCTCAATCATTTTAAATTTTTAAAAGTAAGTCCTAGATTCAACAAATTTTGAATTTATATTATATGTAAAATTAAAAATTATAATTATAAAATTAATCATTACCCCCCATTCCCTGCACCTACCCTGCGGTCTAGGGGGAAGAGGGGGGCGACAATGTTTGGTGATGTTGTCGTCGCCCAGATCTGCTCATGGTGACTACGGTCGCTCAGGCTAAATTTAAATATAATACAAAAAAGTATTAAAATTTTATTTTAAATATATATAATGGTAATTTAAATTTAAATATTATTTATAATAAATAATATAATTTATTAAAATATATTTAAACCACATAATAAATACAATTTTTATAAATAGTTAACATTTACATTCATATAGCTGCCTCAAAATGTGCACGGCCTAACAAGGAGCCTAACTTGGAATAGACCCAACATTGGACCAGCATATTGATTAATTTATGAATAGACTTCTCAAGTCCATTCATATTGTAATTAATGACAAATGGGTCAAAAGAAGGAAGAAATGACTGGAGGATCACATCGATATACGTGACATTGTCAAGCCTAACTTTGAGGTCTTCGGGCTTCTCCATTACAGATAGCATATTGACCCCATGACTATGCACAAAAGATCATTCAGTCATTTTTGTCTCGAAAAATGCTTTAGTAGCAGCATACCTAATATGCCTATCAGGAATCGCATAAACTTCCTTCATGCGAAAATTATAGAGGGAACGTCGTCTAGCCTATCATATTGTTTTTGGATGTCATTGGTCATCGAGTAATATGATGTTGCGAACCTTGTAGTTGTACTCATGCTGCTTCTCAAACGTCACATGTTCTTCAGCGACGACCCTTCCGGCAAGGTCGTAGGGAGCGGCTTGTCCAAGACATAGCCCCGGTCCTCAAAATCTAGGACAATCCTTACATTTCGCAGCCAGTCTTTGTAGTTCGTGACATTGAATTTATTAGTCTCCATCAAGGTTAAGGGGTTCTTAGACATTATTCTACATGATAGAATTAAAACAGAATTCAGCAGATGATAGTAATATTATTGACAAGTCCAAGACATGGTCTTTAGTCTTTACCTCTCCCACTATTTATACAAAAGTCCACCACTCTCAAATGGGGTTATGGAAAACCAATTCCTAGTAGGCTTGGGATCCACAAGAACAATTTATTATGCCATAATTTTATGATTCACATGGAAAAAACCTTGTGGGAGCCAACTAATGCTATTGTCATTCCATGAGATTCCCAAGATATTTTGCCTCACCTCTTCACATGATCCCGATGACTCTAACTGAATCATGTTACTCAATATCACCCATCAACCAAATTACATTTCAATCATCACCCTCCACGACTCATGAGATAGGAAAACGCTGAACGTACTCTTTGTTCACAGCAAATGGTGCAGTTTTTCTCTATTCCAAGTGTGCCATGACTCGTGAGACTACACTTGATTAGTAGTAGCTTCCTCAACATATTACTGTGGATGGAAGGCTTGGACAAATCAAGATAATCTTGATTCAAGTCCATTTTGGGCTAACTTGGTCTAACCAGGTGAGAGTTAATCTTTTAGTTGTTTGATGGAGACCTCATCACATAATTATATTGCATGCATAACATCAAATGCTAAAAGCAATAAATAAATCACCGTATGTAATGCAATTAAGCAGATCTCTGTGGGATGATCACGAGCCCAACCTATTCGACTCACTGAGCCCGCAGTGAGTTAATGGTTAGTCTCCATCAATATGTAGATGGGCCTTGTAACTTCTTCGTGAGCCTCCTTCTTCTTGGGCCTCCTCCTCTGTGGACCTTCTTCTCCATGGGCATGCTTTTGTTACAAAAATAAAAACCTCACCAGAATTCCTATACTACTTCCATTACAACTTAAAAAGAAACCCCGATCAAAAGTCATGGGTAGTACATAAGGTGGGAAATAGCAGGCCTTATTATTCCAAGATTAAAAACGAGAAGGAGAGAGAAGAAAGCATAACAAGGGCATACGAGCACAACCATAAACATAAACATACAAGATGTAGTGAGCTTCGTGGTCATGCATCCATACATTTTATAATATACATCCCATGTAATAATAAAATTCATGATATCCAATATCACAACAATTAATAATACGAAGAAAACACAAGCTCGAAACTTGCAATCAAAAGGATGATAAAAAATATGTGCATCTGATGCACAAAATAAATTCAATTAATTATGTAATTTTAATTTTCAGTAAAAATCCAATTTCATCCAAAAATTGAAAACAACATAATTAATAATGAAGAAAAAATTCTAAAAAATCAAATTTTTGAAAATGATGAAAAACAGCCAGCTGTCGGCCATCGATCCTACAACGCGCGCTGTCCTTGCTGCCCACAATGGCCCGCACGCGCTTTGGCCCTGCCCACACGCAATGCGGGCGCCGGCCCAGGCTACGTGCAGGGTCCCTTGCAAGCGCACGCACGCACTGCAATAGTGCTGCTGCGATTTTTCTTTCTTTTTTTGTGTTTAACATAAAACAGCAAAATAAAGCATAAATACAGAAAATTCCAAATTTTCATATGCTTTAATCTCCAAAAATTGCAAAGATCCAACGAGCTATTTTGATCATATAATTACTAAACAGAAAACGATAAAATATATTTCAAAAGCCGTAAAAGCACGTTAACATGCAAATATCACACAACCATCAGCCCTATCGAACCAGGCTTTGATACCACTTGAAGGATCGCGTGGTACGGCCCGAGAACGCGCTAGCGGAAGCGATACCTAAAAACGCAAAATAACAAAAAATTTAAAGCGCAGAAATAAACAAATTCAAGGGGTGTGCCCTGGAAATTCCCAGATTTCGATGTACTATGAAATAAAACAAATATGGGGTTGATGTAATCTATATATATATATATATATATATATATAAGAGCCAAAAATGAAAGGGTGAAAAACGATACCTTCATTTCTCACGTTCGGTTGAAATGCTCTTCACTTGAGGCTCCAATGCGGGGGCCCTCTAATTCGTCCACATCATAAGTTGGGATCTCTATGTCCTCTTTGGTAGAAGAGAGCAAGAGAAAAAAAATGCACTAAGTGCACAAAGAGAGGGGGCGACCGAATCACATGGTGGAAGGAGGTAGGAAATTTTTTTTTTTTGGTGTAATAATAATCATAATTATCATCCAAATAATTATGTTTTATATATATATGTATTTATATATCTTATTTGAAAACTAAGAATATATCTAAATATATTCTTTTATCGACAAGGTATATTTCTCTTTATTCCAAATAAAGAGATCCCCAATAATGGCTAGAATTGTACTTTTCAAAATTTTAATTTGCTAGCCATTTATTTCATTCTATTGAATTTTATATGGGCTCAAAATAATTGGGCTTGGCTAATTTTTATCCTTAAAAATACAAGCCCAGTGAATTTTTATTTAAATTCAATTTAATACAAATTCATTTAATTGAGCCCAACTTGTATTTAATCTAATTAAATACATAAGCCAAAATTATTCTTATTAATTATAAGATCTATTTATTAAACAATAACGATAAGCCCAATATAAAATGTCATTAATTTATTCTTGGGCTTTTTTCTATCTAATGGATCTCTCTTTATAAGTAGTCCAATTACTTGTGGAATTAATTTTAAATTAATTCCTTGTTTCTTTCCGTTGATTTGTGTGTGACTCTTTAGGTTCACCTTTCAGCTAGACTTGAGCTAGTGTCTAACACTATTTTATTAATTAAATCTAATTCAATTAATAATTCTTAACTAACCCCTAATCAAGAAAGCCCGTCACCATGGGTGGCCGTCTAACAACGGTCCATGGCACTAGAGACTAGGTAAATTATCATGTGAATATTTAGGCTCTCGAGTCCATACAATTGGCTTTAGGTCAAGTAGGAGATTGTTAGAATAGGTGACAAAAAGCCAATTGATTGACTGTTTAAACAATTAGTTTTCACTTTGTAGTATTGAATTAAATGAATAAAAGTAAGTATTCATTTGGGCTTACTTTGTTTTTATTACTTTTGTATTTTCCTTATATTACAACAAAGCCCAGACATTACTAATCAACTAATGAAGTTGGGTTGCACATTTTATGGCAACTAGGAAATCAACTTCCTAGTGTAGGATTTGAATGATCCAAGTCGAGAATCCCAAAATATGTATCGAGGGGTCTATTGAGATTTACACTACATATGGCGTCTATATGATGGGTGCCATATTTCATAGGCGACAGATGTATGACGTCTATATAATTTTAGTCGGTGGTTTGACAAAGGTTTTCAAGCCAACTGAACTGACTCACGGGGAGTTATCATAAGGAAGCCTGTGTGACTTGGTTGATATAACTTGAACTCAGCTCCGATAGTATGGCATTTACTCCTCAAACTCGAGCATCCACACATTCTCATATATGGGACAGCTGTATTTAGGGCCCGACAAAAGGTTATTATGTTATGACGTGGTTATTATAAGCCTTATTCCAATTTAGTCAAAACATTTATGAAAACTGGTGGGTTCCAAAAGAGGATCCATTACTTATCATGGGATGATAGCGATCCCCTATGCGCTCTGATATGCATTGTGCTTTTCGAAATTTATGGCGACAATGGGTGATCAAATACGAAAGTGGTTTTCTATAGTGATCAAGTGTGAAAACACAATCAGAATATCAGACATAGAAATCTAGTCCAAGATGGAAAATAAAGATCAATTCCACGCCCTAAAGTAAGATCGAGAGATGGCCGATGGAAGGACTGTACTCGTATGACACTCAGTAGCCTTAAAATTCACACGATTTTCACTATTCTCTAATCATTGACTTTTGCTAGACGACCACCCATGGTGACGGTTGCTTCCGAATTAAGTGTTAATCGAAAGCGATTAATTAAATATGATTTAATTAATCTAGCAAAAAAAATTTTCCAATTAAATTGTGTGTTAACCCAAGCTCAAGTCTAATTAAGGGTGGACCTATAAAATCACACAAAGCACCACTCAAGGAAGTAGTAGAATTAGTTATGAATTAATTTTAGAAGGAATGAATTAATTTAAAAAATTTAAATTAAATCGAGAGATTAAATGATGTGATTACTTAAATGGGCAAACCTATTAGATGAAAAATCCAACATGTAATTAATGAGATTAATTAAATTTGAGTTAGATTCAATTAATTTGATAAGATTTATTTAATTGGTCTGGTTGAATTAATTTATAGGATCAATTAATTAGGCTTTTGTGTATGCCATTTTATATATGATATAAAAGACAACACTCCTCCTTTATTCTTATTATCCGGACCACGGTCTTCTCCCTCTCTTTTCTCTCTATTTGCTTGTTCCTTTTGAGCTAGTTTCAAGCTAGAATAAGGTCCTCTTGAGCTTGGTATACTAAGCTAATAGTTTAATCAAATATCCTATACTACATAAAATTTATCTCTAGCAAGGTTTGGTATAGACCACCTTATGGTGTAATATGTGTTCGACATAAAGGAGATCTTCTTGGTCTTTGCATGAGCACACCATTGAAGGGGAAAAGCTCGAAGAAGTTCTTTAAATTGGAAAGGTAAAGTTTCGTCATTACATTTCTATCACTGTATCTTACAATAGTTATTTGTATATTTGAAGCTTCTTTTATACTTGTTGATTCATGAACACTCAGGATTAAAGGACTATTTTTCTTCAGGCTCTAGAATTTAATTATATTTATTTTCATGCTTCATTTCATTCTTGCCAAGCCCCGGGCAAGACCAATATCCACCTTCTCAATTATTTGACATGATAGTCACTATATATATAAAAATGGATTAAATGCAAATTACCTCCTTGTGTTATATGAAATAAGCAAATTACCCCCCTGTGAAAAAAAAATAGAAAATTACCCCCTTATGTTTTTTATAATAAAGCAAATAAGCCCCTCACGAGATTTCAAGCCATTCACTCGTTATTTTTAAATATTTTATTTTTTTATTTTTAATTATAGAATTACATTTACATTCTTATTAATAACCGTTGGATCTGCCTGAATCTTAGACTTAAATTTAACTAAAAAGATCAATGGTCTAGATTAAAAGCATATATTTATGATATATATATAAATAACATAAAATTTAATAAAAAATATATTTATGATATTTTTTTATTAATTAAAATTATATATATGTACATATATATATATATATAGAGAGAGAGAGAGAGAAGAGGAACTGGGAAGGTGGGGGACTAACGACGGTGTCAGGGGCTGCTTGCACACTCGATACCCTTGACGCACATCGGCCACACAACAGCTCTACATGGCCGACCAAACAACCTTCGCCGACAGACGCTGGATTTCCGTAGTCATAGAGTTTTAGCCGTTGGTCTTTTATCTTGCTTTATTAGTTTGCTTTATTTTGTTTTGATTACTCAGGGGACGTTATGATAGGAATATCGAGGGCGTCCAACAAGCAAAAGAAATTCAAGATCCAATGGACCAAGATTTAACCATTGAAAGTGGGCCAATGACAAGAGAAAGGTTGAAGAGAATGCAAGAAGTAATTCAAGCCCAATCCAACTTAGTCCTTGCTAATGGGATCAAGTCACAATCGGAGGCCCAACATGTGAGCTTAATTTCATTAATTCAAGCCCAAGGAAGCCCACAATAGGAGCCCAATTCGTCCAAGTGTAGCCATGTGGTCAAAAGAGACCTTTCAACTACATTCAAAGTGCATTTATACACCAATTCACGGATTCACATGGTCATGCATGGGTTTTACTCGGTTATGACCAAGAATGCATAGTTTTTAGTTATTTTTGACCAAGTATTGAAATGTACGTCCACCAAGGAGTCACTTGGGGATATGAAAGGTTAATTTGGAAGTGTTTTAGGCCTATAAAAGGCACATACCAGCCATGCATGCGGGATAGAATCGAAATATTCAAGAATTGATCTAGTTTATAAAATATTGAGTGTTCTCTTACTTTGGAAAGTTATACACTTGTTTTAGCTTTTGTGAAACCTTTGCTTTGTCAATCTAGTCTATTAGATTGGTGATTCAAATTCACATAGCCTTCAATTCGTGTTCGACCCAAGTGTGTCGTTGTGTGGATTGGTATACTCGTGCTCGTGGTTGGTTGAATGTTCTAAGTAGTAGGTCACGTTCATATAACGTGGTTGACTATTTACATTCCTCAGGTCACGAACCACTTTATCCAATTCTAGCCTACGCCGTAAAGATCGGGCCACCCATGGTCAATACCATATCATGTGGTATCAGAGCCTAAGTTGATACGGTAGGCTTTCTTTATTTCATTTGATTTACCTTGAATCTTTTATCTACCACCACAATCTTCCGTACCTCCCCCCTATTGTTATATTTAAAAAAACAAAAGAAAAACAACAAAAAGAAAAGCTCAAAAAAAAAAAGAGAGCAGCAAAAAAAAAATATAGAAACAAAAAAAAAATCGTTCATCACTTTACTTTGCTATTATCTTTGTAAGCCAATTGGTCTTCATTTCCCCAGTTATACTGAACTTCTTTAGACCTTTCTCTAGCTACGGGTGAGTGTAAAGCGTCCACATACGCATACTTGGTTGAGAAAAGAATTGGCATTTGTGTTTGAGTCACTAGATAAAGCATTGAGTTTCACAAGAGCTTAGATTAGAGAGTGTTGAGTGAAGTGAGACTATTATTGAGGGCCAAAAGTGTGAGCCTATTAAGTGAGGAGTGAAACACGAGGGGAAAAATAAAGAGAGAAAAAAAAGAGTGTGGCAAGAATTTGGTGAGGTTCCTATAAATACACACAAAAAAAAAAAAAAACATTTTACTAAATGGCAGAAAATCGAGATAAAGGAATTGCTCAAGCAAGTGATGACAGCAACTCGGGACAAACGATGCAAGGTGGGGTCGATGCATTCCATATGCAAGCCTTAGTTAGCCACTTTGAGAAGTTGCTTGACCGTAAACTAGAAGGACTTCATGAAAGATTGGATCAAGTAGAGAATCAAGTAGCCGGTCCAAGAGCTACAAATCAAAGACATGCTGTAAATCCACGTCCTCAACCCCCTATTTATAATGAGTATTTGGAGGATCCAAGCGATGGAGAAGAATATGAGGACATTCGGCCAAGAAGATTGAATCGGCCAAGAGATAGACCGAGACGACCTAGAGAAGAAGACGGTGGCCTAGGAGGAGTTAAGGTCACCATTCCTTCATTTAAAGGAAAGAGTGATCCCGAAGTGTATTTAGAGTGGGAGATGCGTGTCGAGCAAATCTTTTCATGCCACAACTACTCGGAGAGTAAAAAGGTAAAACTCGCAGCCCTTGAGTTTACTGATTATGCTCTTGTTTGGTGGGATCAAATGCAAAAGGAACGGGTTAGGAATGGTGAACGTCCCATCACAACATGGGAAGAGATGAGAGCAACCATGAGGAGAAGGTTCGTTCCATCCTATTATCGTCGTGAGCTTCACAACCATCTCCAACGTCTTACTCAAGGTTCTAAAAGTGTTGATGAGTACTACAAGGAGATGGAGATTGCCATGATTCGAACTAACATTATAGAGGACAATGAAGCAACTATGGCTCGTTTCTTGCATGGGCTCAATCGGGAAATCGCCGATGTTGTGGAGATGCACCACTATGTAGAACTTGAAGAGATGGTACACCAAGCCATCAAGGTGGAACAACAACTCAAGCGAAGAGGACATTTGAGGAAGACTTCTAACTCGTCGGCATTCGGTCCATGGAAGAACAACCCTAAGAAAGACACCCCTACTACATCAAGATTCAAGCAGGCAGATCCTAAACATGATGACAAAGTTGCTACCAAAAAGGTACAGCCTGAACCCAATTCTTCAAGAAATCGTGATATAAAGTGTTTCAAGTGCCAAGGAAAATGACACATAGCAAGTGAGTGTCCTAACCGACGTACAATGATCTTCAACAATCATGGAGAGTTGGAAACCGAGGAAGAAATCATCGACAAAGAGGAATCATCAAAAGAAGATGGTGATGGAGAGTATGCCGAAGAAGGAGAATTGCTTGTTACTAGAAGAACCCTTAGTGCCCAGATGTTGGAGGAAGATAATTGCCAAAGAGAAAACTTGTTCCATACACGCTGTCAAGTTCATAGAAAGGTATGTAGTATGATTATTGATGGTGGAAGTTGTTGCAATGTGGCAAGTACTGAATTGGTTCAAAAATTAAGTCTACCTACTTTCAAGCACCACCGCCCGTACAAGCTTCAATGGTTGAATGAGTGTGGAGAGCTGAAGGTGACCAAGCAAGTAAAGGTATTTTTTTCAATTGGAAGATATAAGGATGAGGTTTTATGTGATGTTGTACCAATGAAAGCATGCCACATACTGTTGGGAAGACCATGGCAGTTTGATAGGCAAGTAACACATGATGGATTCCAAAATCGTTACTCTTTTGTGCTTCGAGAAGAATCAATAACTCTCAATCCGATGACACCAAAACAAATTTTGCAAGATCAAATCTTGAGAGAAAAGAAAAGAGAGTGTGAGAAAAGGAAAGAGAAAGGAAAAGAAGAAAGTGAAAATGAGAGTGAAAAAAGAATGAAAGATTCAAAAGAGGGAGAAAAAGAGAGCAAAGTTGCGAGAAGAAAGAAAAAGGAGAGGGAAAAAGAAGAGAAAGAGAGTTTACTAGTTGCTAGGAAGAGTGAAATCAAGGAAGCTTTGTTTTCTCGACAAAACCTCATAGTACTTGTGTACAAAGAGGCTATGTTGAATTCTTTCGACCTAACCTCTTCTTTGCCTAGTGTTGTTACGTCTCTTTTGCAGGATTATGAAGATGTCTTTCCGGATGAGATGCCACCAGGTTTGCCACCCATTCGAGGGATAGAACATCAAATTGACTTCATTCCGGGAGCATCCTTGCCAAACCGCCCAGCATATCGTACCAATCCCGAAGAAACCAAAGAGATTCAAAGGCAAATCCAAGAATGGATGGCCAAAGGTTATGTGAAGGAGAGCCTTAGTCCTTGTGCAGTTCCGGTGTTGCTCGTACCTAAGAAGGATGGCACATGGCGGATGTGTGTCGATTGTCGAGCCATTAACAACATAACGATAAGATATCGCCACCCTATTCCTAGGATAGACGATATGCTTGATGAGTTAAATGGTTCAACTATCTTTTCTAAAATTGATTTAAAAAGTGGTTATCATCAAATTAGAATAAAAGAAGGAGATGAGTGGAAAACCGCTTTCAAAACAAAGCATGGGCTTTATGAGTGGTTAGTTATGCCATTTGGACTTAGTAATGCACCTAGTACATGTATGAGATTGATGAATCATGTTTTGCGTGCATTTATGGGCAAATTTGTGGTTGTGTACTTTGATGACATCCTTGTTTATAGTAGGACTTTGGAAGAGCATGTAACCCATTTAAAACAAGTCCTAGAGGTTCTAAGAAAGGAATGGTTGTTTGGAAACTTGAAAAAGTGTGACTTTTGCACTAACAAAGTTATTTTCCTTGGTTTTGTTGTAAGTAGTGAAGGAATCACAGTTGACGAAGAAAAGGTCAAAGCTATTCAAGATTGGCCAACCCCCACCACTATTGGAGAAGTGAGGAGCTTTCACGGCCTTGCAAGCTTTTATAGGCGATTTGTGAAGGACTTTAGCACCATGGCAGCCCCATTGAACGAGTTAACCAAGAAAAATGTTCCATTCAAGTGGGGAAACGCACAAGAGAAAGCCTTTCAAGCTATAAAAGAGAAGCTTACCCATGCACCTTTGCTAGCCCTTCCCGACTTTGGTAAGACTTTTGAAATTGAATGTGATGCAAGTGGGATTGGCATAGGAGGAGTTCTTATGCAAGGAGGTAGGCCGGTTGCATATTTTAGTGAGAAATTAAGTGGGCCAACACTTAACTACCCTACATATGACAAGGAGCTTTATGCATTGGTTAGAGTATTGGAAACTTGGCAACATTATTTGTGGCCAAAAGAGTTTGTAATACATTCTGATCATGAAGCACTCAAGTATATTAAAAGTCAAATCAAGCTTAGCCGTCGACATGCAAAGTGGGTAGAGTTTATTGAGTCATTTCCATATGTGATCAAACACAAGAAAGGTAAGGAGAACATTGTTGCTGATGCACTTTCAAGAAGGTATGTTTTACTTTCAATAATGGATGCTAAAATTCTTGGTTTTGAGCTCATCAAAGATTTGTATGCTAATGATGTTGATTTTGGTAAAGTGTTTGGAAATTCTATTTGCATGATGGATTTTTATTTCGAGCCAACCAGCTTTGTGTTCCTAATTGTTCTATTCGTTCATTATTGTTAAAGGAAGCACATTCTGGGGGTTTGATGGGTCACTTTGGTATTTCTAAAACTTTGGGAGTCTTGAGCGAACACTTTTATTGGGCAAAGATGCGTAGAGATGTTGAAAAGTTTGTGGGAAAATGCATAGTTTGTCATAAGGCAAAGTCAAAGCTTAATCCCCATGGATTGTACATGCCCCTCCCTATTCCTAGTGTACCTTGGGAAGATATTTCAATGGACTTTGTTTTGGGATTACCTAGGTCTAAGAGGGGGAGAGATTCTATTTTTGTTGTTGTAGACAGGTTTTCCAAAATGGCACACTTTATAGCATGCCATAAAGTTGATGATGCCTCTAATATTGCTAATCTTTTCTTTCAGGAAATTGTGAGGCTTCATGGTATGCCAAGGACTATAGTGTCCGATCGAGATGCTAAGTTCCTTAGCTACTCTTGGAAAACTTTGTGGGGCAAGCTTGGAACTAAGTTGCTTTTCTCTACTGCTTGCCATCCACAAACCGATGGGCAAACTGAGGTGGTCAATAGGACACTTTCGACATTGTTGAGAACAATTGTGAAAAAGAACTTAAGGAGTTGGGAAGAGTGTCTACCGCATGTCGAGTTTGCGTACAATAGGGCTATCCACTCCACTACTAAGTTTTCACCCTTTCAGATTGTTTATGGTTTTAATCCTCTTGCACCTATTGATTTAATTCCCTTGCCTTTGCAGGAGAGAGGAAATATGGATGGAAAGAAACGTGCTGAATTTGTCAAGCAAATCCATGAAAAGGTCAAAAGTAATATTGAGAGAATGACTCAACAGTACATGAACCGAGCGAACAAGGGAAGGAAACGAGTTATCTTTGAACCGGGAGACTTAGTATGGTTGCATCTTAGAAAAGAGAGGTTTCCGGACAAAAGGAAGTCCAAGCTCATGCCAAGAGGGGATGGACCATTCCGAGTCCTTGAAAGAATTAATGACAATTCTTACAAACTTGATTTACCTGGTCAGTATGGAGTAAGTGCTACTTTTAATGTTTATGATCTTTCTCCTTTTTATGATGCACATAATGAAGAGTCGAGGACGACTCCTTTTGAAGAAGGGGAGGATGATAGGAATATCGAGGGCGTCCAACAAGCAAAAGAAATTCAAGATTCAGTGGACTAAGATTTAACCATTGGAAGTGGGCCAATGACAAGAGAAAGGTTGAAGAGAATGCAAGAAGTAATTCAAGCCCAATCCAACTTAGTCCTTGCTAATGGGATCAAGTCACAATCGGAGGCCCAACATGTGAGCTTAATTTCATTAATTCAAGCCCAAGGAAGCCCACAATAGGAGCCCAACTCGTCCAAGTGCAGCCATGTGGTCAAAAGAGACCTTTCAACTACATTCAAAGTGCATTTATACACCAATTCACGGATTCACATGGTCATGGATGGGTTTTACTCGGTTATGACCAAGAATGCATAGTTTTTAGTTATTTTTGACCAAGTATTGAATGTACGTCCACCAAGGAGTCACTTGGGGATATGAAAGGTTAATTTGGAAGTGTTTTAGGCCTATAAAAGGCACATACCAACCATGCATGTGGGATACGATCGAAATATTCAAGAATTGATCTAGTTTATAAAATATTGAGTTTCTCTTACTTTGGAGAGTTATACACTTGTTTTAGCTTTTGTGAAACCTTTGCTTTGTCAATCTAGTCTATTAGATTGGTGATTCAAATTCACATAGCCTCCAATTCGTGCTCGACCCAAGTGTGTCGTTGTGTGGATTGGTTTACTCGTGCTCGTGGTTGGTTGAATGTTCTAAGTAGTAGGTCACGTTCATATAACGTGGTTGACTATTTACATTCCTCAGGTCACGAACCACTTTATCCAATTCTAGCCTACGCCGTAAAGATCGGGCCACCCATGGTCAATACCATATCACATTAGGCCTCTTGAGGTGCTTTCTTCAATCTTTTTAGTGTCTACTGTGCTCACTAGAATTTATTTTTTTAAGCCTATTATAGGAGGGAATGAGTTCAAGAAGCTTGGTGTAGTGACGTGTTAGAGTCTCCCTCAAGGCGATCCCCTTAGCATCGTTGTTCAATGTTTATGCAGCTTTCAATTCAATAAAATCTACATTTCGAATCGTGTGTTCAATTTACGGCTTTCGTTTTGCGCATTGTTATTGTTGCTGCTGCTATTGCTATCGAGATTGCGATTCCTGTCGGCGCACTACATTAGTGCCGAGCGGGAGTGCGAGAGTGTGTTGTGATTGGCGAAAGTAGTCGGCAGACTGCTAGCCTCGTGAGAAGTGGTATCAGAGCCTCGTGCCGAGATGGGGCCGAGGCGGGTTGCGATAACCCAAGCAAATCCTGCTGCGAGAGTGTTGGGGCAAGATGCGGAGAGCCAGCGACATGCAGCATCGCTTAGCGAACGAGCTAAGAACCCGGAGGACGGACACTCCCGGTTGACTGAATTGGAGGAGAAGGTCTCTTCCTTAGAATCTCAGATCACGGTGTTGAATTTAGAGTTGGACAAATGTCGGCAGGTGATCCAAGGGATGGCTGGTGCCTTTGGAGGCAATGGTTTTGCTGACATGCGGCGTGACATGGAACAGATGTCTATTCAGATAGGTCTACTCCAACGTGCAGTGAGTAACGCTCCTATTGTTGCTCATGACCCTGGTGCTAGGCTTCGGATTCCCGAACCGAAAGCCTATAGCGGTGCTCGTGATGCGAAGTAGGTAGAGAACTTCCTTTTTGACATGGAACAGTACTTCCTTGTGGCAGACGTGCAGGACGAGGCAAGGAAGGTGTCGACTGCAACCATGTTATCTGATTGGTGATGCTAAGCTATGGTGACGTACCAAGTATGTGGAGATACAGGCCCATCAAGTGAGACTTGATACCTGGGCCCTTCTTCGGGAGGCGATCCGAGAGCAGTTCTTCTCAGAGAACATCGAGTACAATGCCAGGCGGGTATTGCGAAAGCTGGATCATACAGGTTCCATGCGAGAATATGTGAAAGCTTTCTCAGAGCTAATGCTGAATATCTAAGACATGTCGGAGAAGGATAAGTTGTTCACTTTCATGGAGGGATTGAAACCGTGGGCGCATCTTGAGTTGCAACTCCAACGGGTGACTGATTTGAATTCGGCTATGACAGCGGCCGAACGCTTGGCAGATTTCAATCCAGAGACTCGGAGGGACAGGCATACGACTCCTAGCCCCGCACAGAATAAGCCGAGTGGGGCGAGATCGTTCAGGAGTAACTCCAACAGAGGTGGGGGAGAGAAGTCCCATGCTCAGAGTAGTTCACAGGACAGGTCAGGCAGGAACAAGCCCCAGGAGAATAGGCAGGGAGCGCCGCAAAGGAGCAACGGGTGCTTTTTATGCGATGGTCCGCATAGATTTTGGGATTGCCCGAAGAAACAATTGATGAATGTTCTGGCGGCCTTTACCGATAAGGAGTCGCCCGCGAAGAGTGTGGAGCCAAAAGCATCGACAGGTGGCGAGAATTACTTGGAGGAGGATGAGGATAATTTGGGTGCCGTATCCCAATGGTGTAGTACATTGTCCATGGTGGTGGCAAAGAGAGTTGCGCCACCCCATGCGAGAAAGACTGTCCTGGCTCTTACCGTGAGCCAGCCGAAAGAAGAAGTTCAGCCCCGGAATCCTAGGAAGAAAGGGTTGATGTGAAGATTCATGGCAAGCCCATCTGTGCCATGATTGACACTGGAGCCTCTCACAACTACCTTGCGAGCGTCAAAGTGGCGAGACTCGAGCTCGTGCTGGAGAAGGGAGTTGGGCGAGTGAAGGCGATTAACTCGGCCGCACAACCCATTGTCGGTGTGGCCAAGTATGTGCTGATTAAGGTTGGTGCTTATGAGGGCAAGACCAATCTTTCCATTGTGGTGATGGACGACTTCGAGCTTATTCTTGGGCTTGAATTTTTGCGGGACACGCGAACAGCGATCTTGCTGCATGTTGATTCGCTGATGATGATGGGAGCCAAACCTTGCATCATCTCCATATTGGCCGGACGCACAGGAGAGAAGAATTTGTCGGCCATGCAGTTTGAGAAGGGGTGCAAGCGGAATGAGCCATCCTACTTGTGCACTCTTCGTTTTGAGGAAATTGAGGAGGCGTTAGGGCCCATCCCTGGCGAGATAAAGAAGTTGCTGAGAGAATTTGAGGACGTGATGCCAAATGAACTGCATCGGAAGCTACCGTGAAAGACATGTCGACTTCGAAAAGGGCAGTGGATCACGAGATTGAGTTGGTGCCTGACACGAGACCTCCTGCCAGAGCACCGTACAGGATGTCGTAACCTAAGCTTGTGGAGCTCAGGAAGCAGTTGAAGGATATTTGGAGAGCAGAATCATCAAACCCACTAAGTCGCCGTATAGGGCGACGGTCCTGTTTTAGAAGAAAGCCGATGGCTCCCTGCGCATGTGTTGTGACTGTCGGGCACTGAATAAGATTACTGTAAAAAACAAGTATCCGATACCATTGGTGGCGGACTGCTTCGACCGTTTAAGCCGGGCGAACTATTTTACGAAAATATACTTTAGGTCGGGCTATTTGCAGGTCCGAATCAAGGAGGACGATGAGGCGAAGACGACAGTTTTCACGAGGTACGGAGCTTTCAAGTTTCTTCTCATGCCTTTCGGCCTGACTAACGCTCTCGCAACCTTCAGCATCCTGATGAATCAAGTACTTCATGGTTTTCTTGATGAGGTTGTGGTGGTGTACTTGGACGATATTGTAGTGTACAGCAGAACCTTGGTCGAGCACGTAGACTATTTGCGGCAGGTTCTGACGAGACTCCTCGAGCTATATGTGAAGGTATCGAAGTGCTCGTTTGCTTGGGAGACCATCAGTTTCTTGGGGCACATTGTGGAGAGATGACGCATTCAAATGGACCCCAAGAAAGTGCAGGCTATTGAGGAGTGGAGACCGCCGAGCGATCTTCATAACTTGCTCTCATTTCTTAGCTTGGTGAATAATTATCTGAACTTTGTGAAGGACTACTCCAAAATAGCACGGCCCTTGACGGATTTACTGAGGAAGACAGAGACTTGGAATTGGATGCCCCAATGCGAAGTTGCCTTCTAGAATTTGAAGAAAGCGATGGTGACAAATCCTGTGTTGGCCTTACCAGATATGTTGAAGCCATTCGTGGTGGAGACAGACGCTTCAGACCTTGCATTAGGAGGGGTCTTAATGCAAGATTTTGCTTTGTTTTGTTTTGATTGCTCAGGGGACGTTAGGCCTCTTGAGGTGCTTTCTTCAATCATTTTAGTGTCTACTGTGCTCACTAGGATTTATTTTTTTAAGCCTATTATAGGGAGAAATGAGTTCAAGAAGCTTGGTGTAGTGACGTGTTAGAGTCCCCCTCAAGGCGATCCCCTTGCTCTAGCATTGTTGTGCAATGTTTATGCAGCTTTCAATTCAATAAAATCTGCGTTTCGAATCGTGTGTACAATTTACAGCTTGCGTGTTGCACATTGTTATTGTTGTTGCTGTTGTTGCTATCGAGATTGTGATTCCTGTCGGCGTGCTGCATTAGTGCCGAGCGGGAGTGCGAGTGTGTGTTGTGATTGGCGGAAGTAATCGAAGGACTGCTAGCCACACGGTGCCCCTTTCTACGCATTACGGAAGGTGCCTCATGAGAAGGGGAAGGTGGGGGACAACCAAGGGGGAGGGGGGGAGGGGAAGCAGCGACGGGTAAGGCAGTCGAGGAGACAGGGGGGAAGATTGGGGCGCCGGCCTTCCCAATCGATACACACGTCCGATCCACAGCTAGATCGACTCCTCCACTAGAAACAGGATATGGCAAGGGACATTATAGGGATAACTACACTCCTCTCCCCTGAGATTTATTGTAATTACACATAGGACCCATATGACTTAAAAAATTACATTTAGTACCCCTGAAGTTTGCTTTCATTTAATAAATAAGTCCCTCAATTAGTCAAATTTCATCGAATTTTCTAATATTAACAAAAAGTTCAGAAAATAATCTATACTTATTCCGATTGATTTATTACTTACTTTTTGCAGGTCAAACAAATTTTTCTATGATTAAATTACCCTTATATGTCTTCACGTGTTGATGTATGTGGGAAGGTATATCTTCACTGTTATAAGGGTAGTTTAGTCAGAAAAAAATTATTAAACCTTTAAATATAAATTTTCATTCAGTTTTTCTATTAATATCAGCAAATTTAGTGAAATTGAGTAAAGAGGGGACTTACTTCTGTTCAAGAATGCTATATGTAATTTCTCAAACTATAGAGGATATATGTGTAATTACACCAAATCTCAGGAGAAGAGAGTGTAATTATCGCAAAACTATATTAACCGTACTCATAAAAACTACTGCCAACAATTTATGAATGACAATACCCAATGACTTTTTATTACAATTATTAACTTTTTTAATTATGACAATTCACGAGGATTAAATGTTATATTTATTCGTGTCACCTCCACTATTTTAACCCTTTTAAAAGGAACGTCTCTTTCATCTATTTTACACTCTCATTTCCGTTCCTTCTCTTTTCATTACCTAAATCCAGTTGAAATTGTTTCATCAATAGTCGGCGATTATCGGTAGGGTGGTGGTTGTTCAAATCGGCGGGAGAATGAGGAGAGAGAGAGAGAAAGAGAGAATCGGACAATGAGGGGGAGAGAGAGAGAGAGAAAGCTTATTCTAATGTTTGTGGGTTGGAACTTTTTTCTAAATTAGTAATGAATGGCAGACTCTATGTATGATTTTTTAATATTATTTATAAATGTTTTTACTATTTAATAAGTATATACAAATAAAATTAGTATTATATTCATAACAAAGTGATGATAAATAAATAAAAAAGATAACAACATAAGATAAAGATGCATGAAAAAAAACTACTAAAAGATCATGAGGAAGTGAGAAGTTGGATAGAAAAAATAAGAAAATAAAATTAAATGATAAAAAAATATAAAATGGCAGACTAAAAAAGTTAAGACACCAAAAGCCTCTCTCTTTTAATAATAAAATATAGATATACATAGGGAGTTTTTAGTCTTTTAATAATACTAATTTTATTAATAATTATCTAAATAAATTCGAAAAAATTGTTATTAGAAATTTGAAATCTATCCGTCCACAAACAATAAAAGTGTCCGAGTATATTTTCTCCTCTACTCTGGAGAAAATCTGCTTTGCAGACTAATGCTTCTTTCTAACCCAGCCTCCATCTCGTCCTCTCTCATTCTTCCTACCCCAAAATGATATTTCTAAGGGAAGTGGATCAGAAATTAGCAATTTATTCTGGGGATGTTCTAATATCAGGTCTAGATTCACTTGGATCTACAAGAACTTTGTAGGAGAATTTATGAAGTATTTGCTACAAGCATCCATACAAAAGATGCAATTATTTACAGAGAACCAAATTTAAGCAAACCCACTAGCATATGCATCTGCCATCCACAAGCTAGAAACAGTCTTCTACACATATACAACTATTTGAAGTACAGACCAGGATTTTCTTCAAGATCACCATCAGATTTACAACCAAATACAGTAGTTAGATGTGAGTTCCACCCATCGAATATATCAGAAATCAAACCAGCCTTCCATCTTAGCCACTTGGGGACCGGATCTAATTGGTGGCACGATAGAAGTTCAGCAATTTCAGGCACGCTGCATTGTCCTACCAAATAAGCAATTGAATGAAATTTGTTAGCATCCATGTAGTTACACACTGGTTTGGTTGGTTAAGACATAATATTTCAGACAATTATTTATGTAGACATAGTGTAGTCCTAAAATTAACATGATCTTACCTGATAAACATCATCGGTGCAAGGAGGGAAATCCAGGCCCACAGAGCAGTTTTGCAACACTTCTGGACTTTTCATCCATGCTTTGTGAGCATCACATAGTTTGATCTTATACTTGAATATCTGAATGAGAAAAGAAAGATCATTTAGTAAAAGAGATAAACTGTCTTAGCATGATGTGCAACCCTGAGCCCCTTATCTACCAATTTCTTAATGGGACACAAGGAATATGAATAAAAAATATAAAAAGAGAAGGAACACCTTCTAAGAAAAAATAGAAAAAGTAATTTAAAACCATGCAGATAAGATAAACAACTAAGAAGTATACGAAAACTTATGAACCTCAGAAAGTCGAACAGTTGGTTTCTCCAGTTCCGCTCCATCAATATTTATACCAGTTCCCTGGCACTCCGGACAGAATGCAGAGTAGATTTGCTTCTCTTGCATACCATGCTTCTCACCATTCTCCCCATCCTTGCCTTTAACCTTTCTCCTTGATCTCCGTTTCACTTTGGGCTCAATTAACTGCTTCGCATAAATTTCAACCTCACAAAGCAGTATCCAATGAATGAGACAGGATATATGAAACAGATGGAACGCCTGCACGCAAATGGAAACATAAAGTTCAGTAATGATGGCACTAGGGAAAAATGTAAAACATAAGGAAACACGTTACAAAATCTGCCATGTAGCTAACTGAAGAGTTGCAGAATATGTACAACCCCAGTCAAATTTCTACTACTGCAAACAAGCTTTCCAGTCCTCCTGTTCAAGAGAGCAGCCACATCTTTATTCGGGAGCATCTTCTGTTGGCAGATATCACAGGACCTCTCGGAGGCAACACGCTGTTGGTTTCTCAATTGCTTCCTCATGGTTTTGCTTGAAACAATTCGAGAATAAACCAACTGATCATCATTTCCGGATAATAGCATTTTCAGATCAGAATTGTTTGAAGATTGAGACTCTTCTCCAGAAGAGTCTTCTGGATTAGTCAAGGCCTCGCTTAGATCTTCTGGATCGGAAAATGACTTCCTCTTCTTGCCTCTGAAATTACCACTATCCTCAGCTTCAGAATGAGGACTAGACGGAAGCAAGTATCTGAAACCATCAAGTAAGCCCTTTCGACCCAAGTTATAGTTGTACGCAAAAGTAACAATAGCAAAGTCATGCTCTGGAACCACATTAATATCTTCATTGACGACACCCTTGTTCCCAAGCCATTCACACCATATTTTACAAATTTCACTGGAAACTCCATTCTTCTCACTAAACCTAGCACCAATTCGCCCAATTCCCATATGCTTCACTACCAAATTGGATACCTCATCTTTTTGTAGCACGGATGGAATAACTAATTCTTGACTAGTGACTTCACCATCTATATTGGAATGACATGGAATTTCATCACAGCATGCATGATCGTTAATCTGTTGCAGAACATTATTAACAGCATTTTGTCCCAAGTCTCCTGCATAACTAACAATATCGAGGCTATCTGCATCCACATGACGGGTGTCAAGCAACTTGTTTCCCTCAGAAGATGAAACAGGCGAACATTTAGTTTGCTCCCCTGAATCATTATGGAAGAAAAAGACACCATCACTGAATGGCCATGGATTTGGTTTCAGCAGTGTAACTTGTGCAGTGGCTAGTCTTTCAGTGTGTAAATTGCCCTTCAAGTGATTAAACAAGACTGAATCACTATAACAAGGCGCAAGACACAAAGTACAGAAAAAGATCAACTTCTTCCCATCTTCCCTAAGCTCAACATATGGGTGCCCTTGTGATCTCACATTACGAAGAGTTGTTCTCACCAACTGCTCTTTCAAATTACCACCACCCGTCTTTGGGAACCCCAATTCCTTCCTTCCCGCCATTCAAACTCTTCAATTGATGTCTATTAGCTTGAACCAAATGAGATGATAACCTAAAAATTCCACATCAATTAACCCACAGAAAACATGACCAACTAAAACTTTATCCCTCCTGTAGGAAAATTCTTCAAGCCTTCAGTGATTTCTTTAAGCTCCAAATACAGCCTTTATACAATATCCAACAGAAGTTCGATATTCAAGCTTCATTTACCATTAAAGGCCAGATTCAACATCACTCAGAGCATTCAGTAACAAAATATGGAATTTTACACAGAATTCTAGGAAACTAAACTTCAGTTGAAGGCCACAAAATTGTCAAATTCCTCACCGAATTTAAACTAGAAACACCATTCCCAAACATCGTAAAACTAAAAAGCTTGAAGCATAAGAACGCCACCAAAATTACACCCCCAGTAAGCCAAATCTCCAAGTTCCAGCTCCAACCACAGTAAAACAGAAAATCGAACAAAAAAGATAAAGAAACCCTAACTTCAAGTTCAGAACAACCTGAACTTACAACACCGCGGCGTCGTGGGTATTATAAAAGTCTTAAGAAACCTTCGAGCTATTCGTTTTCCGGCGACCATTCCTCCACCAATCGCGTAGCACGAAATCATCAGAAAGCTCGAATCCTCCACTCCCGACATTTCCATTTCCGCAAAAAAACAAAAAACAAAACAAGGGAAACCTAGAGAGAGAAAAGCAACAGAAACGGAAGATTAGCGCGAAAGATCGAAACTAGAGACGCATACACAGAGAGATTTCGAATATATATGTATGTATAGGTTGTGTATATAGAAAGAGAGAACGAAGAGACAGAGAGAGACAGAGAGAGAGAGAGAGAGAGAGAGGAGACTTCGAAAAACCAAACGACTTTTATTGTTTTAACAGAAATTTGGAGGAGAAAACCTGCATTTGTCCTAACCCAATCACAGTGGGTTTTGTTTTGGTGTTTCGTGTGGCGTGGAGAAATATTGAGTAAAATGGGATTTACGGTGATTATGAAATCAATCTCAGCGAAGTGTGTTCGGGGGTCGGGATCTGCATCAGGTTATGGTGGGGTGGCGGGTAGCTGATTTGTTGGATTAGAAGGGAAGATTCGAATTTTCGGATATTTGGATGCCTATAATCAGGCACATGGTACATTATAATATGGTTATCATGTGGGCAATATAATGTGTTTTTTTTACTTTGAGTTTTCCAGCACACTCAATATTTTAAGGATATTAGATCAAAATATTTTAAATAAAAATTTTGATTTTTAAAGATAAATTTTTAGATTTGATTGGATAATAAACTAGAAAAATAATAGAACAGTTCTCATAGTTATTGGAAAAAACAATCAAGATTTGATTTGATGGATAGGAAATTGTACAAAGAATGACGGTTCATCTCTCCTAGCAGCATAGGTTTCATTATTTGTTTATGTAGCCTGAATGTTTATAAACAAGTCGAGGTTGAACTTCCATTACCTATGGGATCAGATGGGGAGAAGTCGTAGACAATCTTAAAAGCATCGAACGAACTCGAATATGTGGACCTCTTTGAGCTACTTGAGCTCAATTATAAAAGCAACCACAAATAGGGGATCGAGTTTTAAGAAATTATCTTAAGAACTCGAAGGGGTTTATGCGAAAGTAGTTCCTATCTCAAAAGAAATATAAGGTAAAGAGAAAGGGAGTAGAATTAGTCAAAATGTTCGCCTATTTATAGATAGAGGGACTTGAAAAAACATGCCATGATTGGATGCCTGAGATTCATCAAAGGGACAAGATTTGACCATGTAGCTAAGATGACGCTTGAACTTCTTTCAGTATGAATGACTCCACACTATGAGAAATGGTGGATCTATCGAGATTGATAATAAAAAGGCTAACTTCCGAATGCCCCAACAAGACAAGGATTTGCATTTCTTATTTGATCGGGCACACATGATCCAGTCCAATATATTAACTTGGAACCATAACCATAGATATTTTCGTACTTGTATGGACAGTTGATTTTATAGATGCCTTAAAGCCGTTTTGGGCCAAGTCTTATATCCAACTGACTTAAGCATCAGGAAATTTCTAGTGAGGACTTCCCAACAAACTTAATGATCTGTTCTATCTTTCTAAAGCCCCAAAAATCTTTAGATTGAATTACCCTTTATGTCATCACGTCCTTCGATTGGAACAGAATCATATTTTAGCCTGAATTTAGATTGATAAATTTGAAATTAGATATTTCAAATTTCTACTAACAAGCCTTTATATTTATTTGGCTAATTCTAAGTTGAAAGAACTGCAAATTCTTCCACTCTTATTTCAAACAATGTGCGAAAACATTGATGGATTTCAATCTCTTTTATATATGGATGAGTTTGAAATCCTTCAAATCCTTCGTCCAAATCTAAATCATTCCATCAAAATTGAATCTTAATTAATTTATTCTGTTGGTATTTGATATTTCTTAATATATATAGAAGAGTAATATTGAAAAATATAATAAAAAAAATCAATCGTCATATCATAAGATGATGATTTTATAAGTTGTAAGTTCAAATGTCTTAGTTTATATCACTACAAAAAAAATTATTTTATAGTAACAGTTTTTTGTAACAATCAAGTTAATAATTTATTTTAAAGACTTTTGTAACGGCACACCCTATCGCGGCTTTTTTCGGTGTTACAAAATATTTATGGCATGCTTGACTGCCGTTACAATTTGTAAAGGCTTTCTTAATGGCCATAAGAGGTCATTACAACATTAGTCAAATTGCAGAGACATATTTTTCGAACGATCAATTTAAATTTAATTTAATGATTATTGGAACGATCTTTATAACACATATAGGTTTGATTTTGCTTGAATTTGGATTGATTTTTGGAATACGTTTTGTAGCGGTCGTGCAGTATGTTGTAATGGTTGTTCTATTGAGTTTTTTATTTCTTTTTTCAATAGTTTTTGTAACGGCCTCTGTAATTCCTTATGCGTATGTTTGTTTTAGTTTTGCAACTGTTTTTTTATACTGTTCTAGTAATTGCTTTTTGGACGGCCGCTTTCAAAATTGATAATTATTTTTTTGCACGGCCTTTGTAATAGCTTCATGATTATATGCCAGTTATTCTTATTCCAAAAGTCGTTACAAAAGCAATGATAAAAAAAAATATTTTTTATAATATTCAATTGTATTTAATCTATTTTAATATTTATTTTTGTAAAAATAAATTATTGAATATTTTGTTATATCTTGGTAGTTTTAATTTTTTAAATGTGCAATATTATATAAAAGAACATATAATATAACAAGAAAATAAAAATAATTTAATTACAAAAATAAAAATATTATTTTACATTGTATTTTTACAAATAAAAAATATCATAATCTAAATCAGCATCCCCTTCGACCACGTGTTCGTCGCCATGTTGTATCGAGGGATTAGCTAGAGGTTGGGGCACTGGAGGATTGAGGTAAGTGGAATCCATCCGCCATATCCACTCCTCGAGCCTTGCTACCCGATCATCAAGGTCGGGGCGCGGCGATTGTGGTAGCAAGGGTGATGGAGCAGTGGAACTGGTGGGCTGTGATGATCCAATAACTATGTTCGTTTGAGGCCACCGAGCCTTGAGAGGACAATGGGGGTCTTGATCACCGTTTTGCTAGCAAAGTGTTCCCCCACCATCTTCAAGAACAGCTCCTGTGAACTCATTAATTGATTAGATTTTAAAAAAATAATTTTAAATTAAAAAATTAAATTATTTTTTATACTTACCGCCACCTCTACTGCCCTCGGGCCGCTTCATTGACTGTCCTCCTTCCTTTTATAGTACTTCTCGAATACCTCCATTTGTTTGACGAAGCATCCAAGTTGTGCCTCCTGTTCAAAAATTATTTAAAGAAATTATTAAAAAATTAAAAATTAAATTAAATTAATAATATAGTTTAAAATACTTATCATCTTACGCTTGTGAGCCCCAATAGAGGACGACCCCCCGTGGTAGATCGTAGCAGCTGCGTCTAGATTGGTTTCCTGGTTGGCCTTATTCTTCGCCGATTGTGCCTGGAATTCTGGGCTCGCCCAGTACTATAATAGCTAGTGCCAAATCTCCTCGACCAGCCACAACAGTCGGGCCAACTGATTTCGGACATCGGCGAACCATTTCCTTAGGAACTTATCCTCTTGCGACTTGACAGCATTGAACATCGAGTCGTTGGCGCAGTCCCACCAGTAAGATAACTGCAAATTTCACATATTAAAAAAATATAAGTATTTGTTAAAATTAAATATTGTTCTTACCTTCAAATTGTTAAATCAGAATAGTTGATGCTCCTGCAGGATTTGCAATATGTTCCCCCCAGGAATGCAGATAATGTCCTTTAACCGTAGCATGGATCACTGTGTAAAATCTCGACCAGACTTGAAAAAATAAGTAAATATTAAAAATAATAAAAAATTTATAAAATAATTTAGTAAAGGGTAAATACTATATTTGGTCCCTTAAGTTTTTGTTTAAAATCACATTAGTCCTTCAAGTTTATTTCTTGACTTTAGTATCCTTAAACACTTTTTTATATGAAAAATAACTTTTTTTATATTTTTTTATGGGGATATATTATAATTATCTTATGTGAATAATGAAAATTTTGAATTCTTATTAACATAATAATAATATATTGCTTAACTTAAAATAAATACTCTCTTTTTTTTAGTAGTTAAACAAAACCAAAACTATGAATAAATTTTATAAAATTTTTCTAATATGAAAATGTAATAAAAAAAACTAAGTCATTAATTTTTTATTTTAAAAGTTAAAGATAAGTTTATAAAAGTTAAATCTTAACAATAAATATAAAAAAATAGTTTTCTTTCTAAAAAAGGACTAATTTGATAATTTTATAAATTTAAAGGACTAAAGTGATAAAATAAAACTTAAATTGACCATTTTACCCTCTAAAAAGTAAATCTCTGGCCACATTTTTGCTGAAAAATGGTTAAAAGGACCAAACTGAGATTAAAGTTTAGGGATGCTAAAGTCAAGAAATGAACTTGATGGACTAAAGTGATTTTAAACGAAAATATAAGAGACCAAATATAACATTTACCCTTTAATAAATTACTGTTACATACGTACCTTACATCCCGAAGGTTGATATTCTATCTCCAGGCCGCAGGTGGTAGTGGTGGCAATAGTAGCAGTGGTGGGGGTGCATTCGTACCAACAACGCGAGGAGGACTGAGAGGGCTACGACCGTGTGAAGTGTGAATGACCATGACCCCGGCCATGATCTCGTCCCGAAGGAGGCGGAGCACCGATAGTCATGGATCTAAAATTTAAAAAATGTTAATATTAAAAATTGCATTAAATTCTATTATTCTTGTAAACTCATTAGTTTTCTAAAAATTATATTAAAGTCCTTTTTTTCTTAAAATTACATTAATGTCCAATTTTTTTCTTAAATTACATTAGGGTCCATCTATTCCTAATTATCTAAAACTGCATAATTTTTTTAAAAATTGCCTTAAGGTCCAACTTTTTTCTAGAATTGTAGTAAGGCCTTTTTTTTTCTAATTCTCCTAAACTGCATAATTTTTCTAAAAATTGCATAAGGTCCAAATTTTGTCTAAAAATTGTATTAAGGTCCAAATTTTTTCTGAAATTACACTAAGGCCCATTTTTTCCAATTTCTCCTAAAATGCGTAAATTTTCTAAAAATTACATAAAGGTCCAAATTTTGGCTAATAGTTGCATTAAGATCCAAATTTTTTCTAAAATTACATTAAGTCTATTTTTTTCCTAATTCTCTGAAAATGAAAATTATCCAAAAAATTGCATATAGGTCCAAATTTTGGCTAAAAATTGCATTAAGGTCCAAATTTAACCTAAAATTACATTAAGGTTCATTTTTTCCTAATTCTCTGAAAATGCGTAATCAACATAAAATCTTACATTACTGTCCAACTTCTTTTTGTAAAAATTGAATTAAGATCCAAATTTTTCCTAAAATTATATTATGATCCAATTTTTTCTAATTATCCTAAAATGCACAATTTTCCTAAATATTACATTAAGGTTCAATTTTTTTCCTAAAAAACTAAGGTCCAATTTTTTTTATATAATTACAGAAATTACATAAAATAATTTTTTTAATGAAAATATACAGATTTTTTTTTCAAATTATAGAAAAATTTATAGATTTTTTTTAAAAATCACCAAAAATTTATAGAAAAATTAAAAAAAAGAAAATTAAAATTTTTTTAGAAAATACAGAAAAATTTTAAATATTTTAGAAATTATGAAAAAAATATTAATTTTTTTTAAAGTTACAAAAAAGTATGAAAATTTTTTGAAGTTATAGAAAGTATTAAAACATTATAAAATTACAGAAAATTATAAAATTATCAAAATATTTTAAAAATCAGAAAAATTTTAGAAAATTAAGAAAAAAATTTAAAATTACAAGAAAAATTAAAAGGGATCACTGTGACTTACCTCGAAGTTGTGGGTGGTGGGGGCAGACGTGGTGTTACGGGCGGGCTCTTTTGTCTTGCAAGGAGATGTATTTGTCGTTTGTGAGGCGTCTCAGGTTATGATAGGATCGCATTTTGTGCTTATTTCATGTAATATTTTGACTTATTTTTTGACCAAATGCTCCTAATTAAATATTATTTGCAGCATTAGGACAAATGAAATGAAAAATAAAGAAAAACACCAAAATGGAAATTCGGACAAGACTCAAACTCAATTTTTTGGCAAGAATTTGGAGCTGCTTAGACTACCTTTTGATGAATGAGAAGTTTAACTAGGGTTATAATTTTATTTTCATAAGTCTTTTAGTTCAATTAGGTATCTAGCTATTATAAATAGGTGATGTAATTCACTTTAAGAGACAACTTTTGAACTCTTCTATTTCTCTACATTTTTATGATATTTTCTTACTTTGCTTTTCATGCGTTCTTCCATTAGCATGTCTAACTAGTTCTCTCATTCCGGTTGAACACTTGGTGAATGCTTAAATCCAACGAGTTGTGAGATCTAATTTATGCTTTCTACTTTCATTCATATTGGTATTTGTGTTGTTCTCTGTGCTTTTATTACAAATAATATGATTTATGAATGACAGGTATCGTTATTCATTGTTAAGAATATTTGCCTAGCCAATTGTACTTGCAAATTCGTAATTATTTATTTAGTTCAATAACTAGTGGTAACATAGCATAATTAATTATATAGAAGTTTTCGGTTATGTTGTGGGAAATACACAATCTAACTTAAATAAATCCTCATAGGAATTTATTGGTTAGAATTGGGCCTTTCTAGTTCTTAATGCTGTCGGTAAATTAAATCTTGAGGACATTCCCAAGGTTGTTTACCGATTAGGGAACCAATCAACGGGCGTTCCTTAACTATCCACAAGGTAAGGAAAGGTGAAGTCATTAGGTCGTACCAATGGTCATAACCAATTTATATATCATGAATGATTGTTATCTTTGCATCTATGATCGACCGTAGAATTAAGCGTGATCCTGTCTTTAACTGGAATACTTTTCTCTTATATTTATCTCTTCTAATCTTATTAGCTCTTTAGTTTAATTTAGTTTTAATTGTATTCTTCTTCACAATTATAAACCCCCCCCCCAATTATTTTTATTTTTATTTTTCTTGAAGAAATTAATTTAAAACCAATCCCTCTGGATTCGACTTACTCACACTTCTACAAAAGTGTTCGTAGGAATTATTTTTTGGTGGAATCGACATCCATCAGGTTACACCCAACCTTCACACATCTCAGGGTTTACCTACTGTCCATCGCGTGTCTTTGACACTAAAGCTTGTTAGCACGACATCTGAACGCATCGCTGCTCGGCACCGCATGCCCTTGCGCTCGCCTCTCTACAATGCCCATGTTCGACCATGCTCAATTCAGAATCCCCTCGTAGAACATTCTCAATTCAGCTCGACCATGCTCCTGATGAGCACTCAACACGACTTAGTAGGTTGTTCCTACTCGAGCTCCGGACAAGTTGCCATTCTCATATAATGGATGTTTATGCCCCCTGGTTCTTGAAGCGTGCCGTCTTTTCTCTAGACGCACCATCATCTACCACAACAGCACTTCATCCCACATTTCTGCTCGGCTAATCACGGCTCACACTAACAACTGCCCACAAAAGATAGGGGTCTCAACATCCACTCCTTCCAACCCTAAGGGTGGCTTGTTCCAAGCACCTCATGTGCAACTATGCCTGAGCACCTCAACATTAAGCTCATGCTTCCTCGCTGGAAGGTTCTCAAACTCTCACAAGAAGGTGGCCTCAACGCCTTGATCACCTCCTGACTTGCAGCAATTATGCACACATGATTGCTTATCTCGCAATCGTGGCTCTCGTAGTCCAACCGATGCATCGGTATGTCCCCCTCTCACTTAGGGAAGCCAAGATGAATTCTGAAAATCTGATAGCATTCTGCCCCAAAAACAATTTCATCCACATATGACAGCTCACTCGACATATCTGCGACGCTCACACAACTGCCAACCATCAACAATGAAGTTGAATCGTAGTCGCTTGCTCTCTAAAGCAGCCCAAACACGCTCAAAAGGACTCTACCCAACATAATCTCTGTGGCAAACATTTCCCGAAACCAACCGTCTCACAATCGACTTGCTAAAGCATTTTAAAGCCCAAGACCACAAAGTCAACACAATTATGTCGTAATCCAGTCTGATCTTGTCTCAACTAACGGTCTCAACCCACTCGCCTCTACCTGGCGTAGAGCGCATGTGCCAATCCAGATCTTCAACTAGGCACAACTCTCCTTTGGGAGCCCGGGAATAACTGGGCTCTAATACCAACTGTCACGGGCGGACTCCTTTGTCTCACAGCGGAATGTATTTTTCGCCCGTGCGACGTCTCAAGTTATACCCAACTTTCGACTAGCCTTTGCACATCTCAGAGTTTACCAACTGCTCGTCGTGTGTCTTTGACATTGAAGCTCGCTAGCACGACATCTGAACTCATCGCTGCTCGGTACCGCATGCCCTTGTGCTCACCTATCTAAAATGCCCATGTTCGCCTATGCTCTCGGCACGCACGCCTTAGCGTCCGACCCCGACTAGCTAGTCGGTCATCATGCATCTCGCCCACAATCTCGGAACCCGCCAATGCATTCCTCGATAGCAAGGACCATCCTCGTTCCGCCTCGGTATCATGGTGCTCCATATGCGCCCGCAACGCCCGTCTCATGCCCAACACTCACTCGGAGCATCCTCGGCTTACGCTTTCATCGTGGCCATCTTCTATGCCTCGCTCGAGTAGTACCGCATCTTAAGTCCGAGGCCCATTCAATATGCCGACATCTTACCTTGATCCCGCACGGCATTCCCGACATGCCTTCTTGTTTTTCAGCGTGGCTTCACAATTTGCCCACAGTGCGGCGTCGCCCCACGACCGGTCATCTTAGCCAACGGACCCCCATGAACAGCTAGAACTCGATAGCACGTGCTCTGAGTCGGATCACGAGGTCTTGGAGTGCTCGAACGAGAGTGTTGCCCCTGATATCTCACAGCCCGCGGAGCAACTTTGCACGTCACACGGAACCTCTCGGCCGCTTTTGCGCCCAATGTAGGCCATCCTGGCCCTATGCTGTCAGTTCGGTTCCCATGCCTTTTAGAGACTCTAAACACTCATTTGAGATGCCTAGAGCCGGCACTTGAAGACCCCCAACATATCCCCAAGAGATGCTTATTTAGTGTCGATATTGCTTACCGCGCTGCCATCGTGCACGGGGAGCGCTGGCTGGAGCACACCACTATATGTCCCCCTTATAATAAGCATAAAAATATTTTTCCTTGTTTCAAGAGTAGACACTAAAATGGCGAGGAGCGCACTTTTTTCGCATCTCCCTCAACAGACGTCCAAATCATGTGCCGCTTGAACCGTTGGGTAGCCTTTTTTTTTTTAACCAAAACCACCTAGAGGTGGGGGAAGCTTTTCGGAGTCCCCAGTCCTTCTATATCAAAACGCCCAAAATAGTTACAACGGGGAGGGCTACCTCCCTAAAATTTCTAGTAAAGCTATAAACAAGGAGTACTACTCCCTTACAAATAGAGCAACAAAAAACAAGGAGTACTACTCCCTTACAGCAAAAGACCTGAACAGGTGTCGTATAAAAATTATGGCGAGTCAAAAAGGTTTTTGTTATCCCACCACGTCGTGGATCGCATAGCACCTGCAAATAAATCTGTACAAAAAGGCCAAGCCAGAGTGTGTGTAATGTTCCCAAAGGATAAATAATGAACATAAGTATTAACGTGGGGATCATGTCTGTATGGCTGTCAGCCTTTGTACCTGTGAGAGGAGTTCATAAGACCTGCGAAAGATATAGCAACTAACAACTAGATAAAGGAGAGGAAAAAATTGGTCCCAACGTCAACCATATGGGAGAGTAACCTCGAAGGAATCCATATAGGGACAATCACAAAAACAACACATAAAAGCTCAGATAGGACAACATGAATCAGCGAAGAACTAGTCAGTAACGAAGTACCCCTAATTACATGAAAAGATATTTTAACTGAAATTAAAAGTATTAGTACTTCTAATTCTAATAGCAGGCAAGGAGCAGGCGTCCAGTCTAATCAAACCCAGGAGATAAAATGATGAGATGTTGGCTAAAACAGGCTTGGTTAGCAAAATAATCGGCCACTTGGTTACCCTCTCTAAAGATGTGTGATATCTTGAACTCAGTTTGGGATAGAAGCTCTCTAATTTGTTGCAGCAAGTTCTGAAGGTGCCATGGCCCTTTGGGGGAAGAGGAAATAAGCTTGATGGCGATGTTAGCATCTGGTTCCACCCAAATTTTCCTAATGTTGTTATCAATGCACAATTTAACGCCTCTATATACAGCATTAAGTTCTGCTGCTGTGTTGGACATGAGGCCAAGATGTTCTTGGAATGCAACGACGGTCTGACCTAGATGATTTCTGATGATGCCGCCTGCTCCTGCAATGCCTGGATTTCCTTTTGAGGCCCCATCCGTGTTCAATTTGAACCATCCCCTATCTGGCTTAATCCACTTAACAATAGAGATTTTAGAAGAAGTCTTCTGAGGGGGAAG
>NC_026152.1:7596883-7706773 GCF_000512975.1 Sesamum indicum
ATTCCTACAAGTCCAAGTGTTCCACATGATCAGCGGGGGAAGAATATCTCTGATGTGAAGCTGATTAGAAATATTACTTCTCCAGGCTTGAAGGATCATGAAAAAGTTGTCCGTGATTGGAATATTGAGTTGAAATTTGGAGGCAAAGAAGCTCCAGACTTCAAGGGAGACCTTGTTATGAAGGAAAAGGTGAGGGATAGTCTCCTCCTCCTTCAAGCAGCAAACGCATCTAGAGGCTAGAGAGATGCCCTTTTGTTTGAGTCTACTGTCGACTAGTATCCAGTTATGGAGGACTTTCCAAGTGAAGATAGAAATAGTAGGCCTGACAAGGGGAGACCAGAGATTTTTGAAGATGGAAAGGGAAGGTTTGTGGTCTCTAGTAATCTCCTGAGCTGATTTGGTAGAGAAGAAACCATGGGGGGATGGTTTCCAATGCATAAAATCTTGGTGCTGAGGATTAATGGGGATTTGCAAAGTAAGCTCTATGATATGCTGAGGAACAACCTCCTTCAATTTACTAATATCCCATGTGTGGTTGTTCCAGAAGTTATTGACCAGGGCATTGGATGCTCTGTTGGGTTGTATAAGGGATTGAAGGGTGCCAGCAGGGAGCCAACAATCATACCAGAAAGATACATTACCAGCTCCCAGGCTCCAAAAAATGTTCTCCTGAGAGATAGATTTAATGCTACAAATTCTTCTCCACATATTAGAGTCCTTCGGTTTAGCTTTAGTAGAGGCAGGAGTAGACTTTTTACAATATCTACTGATAGTGAAGCTGGCCCATAGAGAATTGTTCTGTCTCAACCGCCACCAAAGTTTATGGGAAAAGGCTGTGACGGTATCCCTAATGTTTCTGATACCCAAGCCCCCTTCTTCACAAGGATAGCATATGAAAGCCCATTTAGTCCAATGAATTTTCCTGTGGTCAGTAGAGGACAGTTGTTCGATTTTCCTGTGGTTCCCCAAAAAAATTTGGCAAACAGTTGTTCGATTTTCTGCAGAGTGCCAATAGGAGGGCTTAAAACTTGAAGAAGATAAACAGGCATAGAGGACCGGACACTTTTAATAAGTTGAAGTCTGCCCCCTTGTGAAAGATAGATATGCTCCCATCCATTGATCCTGTTTCTGATTTTGTCAATAAGGGGTTCAAAAAGAATTTTCTTCTTATGGAGCTCCAAGATAGGTGATAGGAAGACACTTGAGGTTGAAGCCAGTAATGCATTTGATTCTGTGGGCAATGTTATTGGCCTTCTTACCAGGGATAAAGAAGCTCTTGGAATGATTGATTTTTTGGCCAGATTGGTCCTCATAAAGCTCCAGGAATTGCATCAGTTTAGTCAGAGAGTGTTCTTCACATCTGGTGAAAATAATGATGTCATCCGCATATGCCAGGTGAGACACTCTAGTTTTACAGCTCGTCTAATAGAACGTATCAGGATTCTGAGAGAAAAGGTGATTAAGCCCTCTGGAAAGAGCCTCTGCAGCAAGGATGAATAAAGCAGGGGAGATTGGATCACATTGTCTAAGTCCTTGAGATGATTTGAAGAAACCAGATGGTTCTCCATTAACCAGAATGGTAAACCAGCAATGTTCAATAGCGTTCTTGATGAGGACAATAAATCTGGTAGGGAAACCCATCTTCTCAAGAATCATATAGAGAAATTTCCAATTCACCCTGTCATAAGCCTTAGGCATATCCAATTTTAAAATAAGATTCCCTTTGCTATGACTCATGTCAAGATGATGTGTCATTTCTTAGGCTAGAAGGATATTGTCGGCAATGAGCCTACCAGGTACAAAGCCACTCTGAGATGGGGAAATAAGGTCAGGAAGAGCTTGGGAGATTTTAGTGTAGAGAAGCTTGGACAAGATCTTATTGGTAACATTGCAGAGGGAGATAGGTCTGAACTCAGACCAGGATTGGGGTGATTCATTCTTAGGGATAAGAATGATAGATGTGGCAGAGAAGCTTCTGGGCATTGGGGTGCCCCTAAAAAAATCCATGACAGCTACATGGACATCCTCTGCGATAGTATTCCAGCACGCTTGAAAGAATGCTGAAGAGAATCCATCAGGCCCGGCTACACTGTCTTTATTAATAGAAAAGACAACCTCTTTGATATCATCATGGGAGGGTGGCTGACAGAGGTTAGAGAGCACATCTTGATGAATTTGAGGAAATTGGAATGGAAAATCATGAGGAAGAGAGGTGGCAGAGGTATCACTTAAGAGACTTTCAAAGAAGTGAACCGCAGAATCCTTAATTTGAGCAGAGTCAGTGATTTCTTATTGATTGTCCATCACTCTAGAGATTCTGGATTTCAACCTTTTCTTCTTGACAGAGGCGTGAAAGAATTTGGTGTTCCTTTCTCCGGCGTCAAGCCATTTGCAGTTGCTTTTCTGCCTCCAAAACTCAGACTCAAGTTTTAAAGCATGGACCAGAGCAGCATTTTGTCTGTTAAGGTTGGTCAAATTGGCTTCGGAAGGCAGCCTATCAAATTGTTTCTCAGCTTCATTAGCAGCAGCCTTGGCTTGGTCCACCAGAGAGAAGATATTGCCAAAAGTATCCTTATTCCACTGCTTTAGGTGATCCTTCAGCCTATATAGCTTTTGTTGCAGCCTATACATACCATATCCCTGGATTGGGGCACCCCAGGATTGTTTGACCATGTCATGGAAGTTGTGGTGCATAATCCACATATGCTGAAATCTGAAAGAGGATGGGACTTTGTCCTCTGTCCTAGTGGCAGTAATTAACAGAGGGTGGTGATCTGACAGTCTTCTAGGGAGATGTGAAACTCTGGTGGAATTGAATAAATCAGCCCATTCTTGAGAATATAAGACTCTATCTAAGCGCCTCCAAACCCTTTTGTTAGTCCACGTGAAGGGCTCCCCTTCAAATCCTGCATCAGTTAATCCACTATCCATGACCATATCATTAAAGTCCTCAATAGAGCCCAAACTACTGATAGTGCCTCCTTGATTTTCATGGGTATGAAGCATAGTGTTGAAATCTCCTCCAACAATCCAAGGTACCTTGTTGAGGGACAGTCTTTTAAGCTCTTCCCACAAGGCTCTCCTGGGATTCCTATAACATTTGGCATATATAAAACTACAAAAAATGTCCTCTTGAAGAAGTATAGAACATATTTTAACATGAAGCAGTTGATTAGTGTTCTGAACTACCTGAACATCAAAACCAACCTGAGCAAGACACCAAATTTTGTTAGAAATGTTAGAGAAGACGGAATGAAAATCAAACCTTTGAATGAAAGAAGCGTCTTCAATGTGAATAAAAGGTTCCAACAAAACCAAAATATGAGGTCTATGAGTTAAAAGCATGTCAAAGAGAATTTTTTGTTTATCAATCTTACCAATACCACGAACATTCCAAATCATAATTTTGGTCATTTAAAATTGTAGAGAGGAAGAGAAACAGACCTGGTGTACCTTTTAGGGAGGGTCCTAGTAGTACTGTTACCTTTGTTGTTTTTTCTTTTGCCTCCACCTTTGCCTGTTTTAAGAGAGTTATCTTCCATGGAGTTGTTTCTCTTTAACTTGTTAGACATAGTAGAGTCTTCCAAAATGTGCTCCTGGAGGTTAGCTTCCAGTGCTGTATCATTGGCCATTTGATAGATCTCCTGTTCTCTTGCTTGTACTTGTGGCTGGAGCTCAGTGTCAAGCTCCAGAAGTGAGTCACTGTCATCCAGACTTTGAAATCTGTTGTAGATTGGTGTGACTGTCTCCTCTATGTCACTACTTTCTTTCGTGTCTTGGGCTTCACTTTCACTAGTTTCCTGGGTAGCTTGAATCTCAATGATATCCATCTCAAAAAAGAGCTTATTTCTTTATTTTTTATTGCTACATTCTCCTCTTAAAAGGATTCTAGTTCCTGTTGCTTTTGTTGAAGTGCTACCCTTGTCACCACTTTTTGGGGTCTTCTTAGCTTTTCCTCTGGCTTTCAGCTTGCTTGTGGAACTAATTTCATGGCTTTCAGCATTCCAATCCTTGTCCAATAATTCTGTGTTGTCCATCTTTAAGTTCCCCTGTTTTCCATGGCTGTGAATCTATTCCGCACCATTGTCATTCTCCTGTTGATCTTTGTCCCCCTTTTCTGGCTCGTCAGCTATTGAACGTTCCACTTCTTCAGCGGGAAGTGGTGCTTTGCTTCCTTCCGAATTTTGATCGGCAGTAGGATGGCCTACTGACACAGTCATCTTTGTACCTCTATCACGGGCTTGTTTTGTCTCAATTCCTGCAAATTGTCGATGCCTAGGGTTGATCTTATTACGGGGTGGGGGTTTTGGGGCATTACCTTTCGAAAAATAATCAGAATCCTTATGTCCCACATGCTTGCACAGAGAACAATATTCAGATAGATATTCAAAAACAACTTTCTGTACTATGGTAACACCATTAATATGCAAGTCAAATTCTTCAATGATAGGTTTTAACAGGTCTATTTCCACACAGACTCTGGCTTGTGATAGTTTAGACTTGTTAAGAGTTAAAGCATCAATTTGTAAAGGTGAACCAACCATGCTAGCGACAGAAAAAAGAGCTTCCTTACGAAATAAATGAGCAGGGAGTTTAGGAAAGCAAACCCAAATAGGAACGACAGATGATTCTTGCGTCGGAGTAAATGTAGGCGTCCATTTGAAAATTCTCATTGGGAAGCCTTGAAGAAACCAAATGCGCCGTAGCCACAGGCGGTAGTAGTCTGACTCGCATGAAAGGGAGATAAGAGTGTGTTTGGAGTTGATCATGCTGACTGTAAACGCGCCTTGAATGCCCAATCTAGCAATAAGCTGATGCATTTGACTGTAAGGGGGTGCTCCATGTGAGAATTTTCCAACAAGGGAAAATCGAAAGGGGGCTGCGAGCTCCTCCATCTCAGTATCTGCGAATGAAAGGGTGGGTCGGCCTTGGTTAACGGACTTGATACCGAGTGATTGGGGATTATGATCGGCCAGAAAAAATTTTCTGAGATCGGAGGGATGTTGATGGATACTCCGATTCCCTGTCGAATTAGTAACAGCTTCAGCAAATGATTTAACAAGAGGAGCTGATTTCTGCTGCTCGATCTGTTTCTGAAATTTCTGAGTTGACTCGTCAGAGTTGGAACCGGACTCATCCAAGTTGGCTACTAAAGTCTCCATCGGCGTCGTGGTTCCGTTGGTGGAAGCTGATTGGAGGGGCTGGTCGGCCATGGAAAGGCGAGTCCACCAGTCGTTCTCCGGTAGTCAGCTCCCGTCGGACGGCGGAGAAGGGATGCGCAACAGGCGACGTTTGGGAATTACGTGATCTACGCAATGGCTTGATGGAAATTGATGGGAGGTGGCTCGTTCGACTCGCACGAAGAAGACGAGTCAATTGGTGGTGGTCCGCGATCGGGAGGCGCTCCGGTGACGGAGAATCGGCGACGGGAAGGTTCCACGGTTAAGGAGAAAGCCCAACCTCTCTCGTTGATGAAACCCAAAATTGATTTGTGGGAAATGTTCGCCTCGTGATGGGGATTCAGATGGTATGAGCTTCGGACGGTGTCTCGTCGAAACGTCGCCGGAATTTGAGAAAGACGGTGGCGAGTCGAAAAAGGGGCGAAAAATCGCGACCTTCAGCTGACGATTGGCGGCGCGTCAGGGCCAAATTCCGATCACGCGCAGCACGGCTGGATAGATCGTCGGACGGCGGTTCTGAATCTGTTGCACGTGGTGAATTCCGGCGGCTGGCCAGCGGCGGCAGAGCTCCGGCGGAAACGGTGGCAAGTGTCGGCGGCGAGGTGGAAGATCCCCCAGCTCAGTCTTTCTCCTCCCTCAGCTCAGTCTTCCTCCTCCCTCCCTCAGCTCAGTCTTCCGTGGCGCCTGATCATTGCCTTATATCTCCTTCCCCGAACGTCCTTGGAATGACTTCATACTTGGAGGATGGCATCCCAACACATCAAGGAAGTTCCTCTATGAACAGTATTGCAATCCTCAATCGGTAAGAGTCTCTGCTCGAAGGCCGTTTGCGCAACTGTGTGCCTGTCGGCATCCCCTAGCCGCCCGCACGTCCTGTGCAAGTCACTACCAACCGTCTTGCCCAAGGAACGACCAGTAACACGTGGGGAGGGTGCAAGGGAGAGAGAAAAAGAGTGAGAAATTAAGAGAGAGAGAGAGAGTGGTGGGGATGGAGGGGGCAGGTGGGGCTGTGGCGGTCGTGGGGGTAGGGGGAGATAAATACATAGATAGATAGATAGATAGATAGATAGATAGTGAGAGAGAGAGAGAGAGAACACTACAAAAAGGGTGAGATTAGGGGCGGGTTTATGACGGTTATTTTTTTTCTTTGGAATGGTTTGAAAGTGACTGAATTAATTTTGACCGGTTTTTAGAATGATTTTAGAATGGTTGGAACTTTGTCTTGGCGTTACAAATATTTAGGAACAATTCATGCATGACCGTTCCCATTTGGGACGGGCAATGTAACATGATGTGGAAAATCGTTCCTAATATTAAATTTGTCTTAAAATTTTTATTTTTTTTAATTGTAACGATTATATTATTTATGTTGGATTACTTTTGGAATGGTCTTTGTAATACGCGTGTCTGAATTTTGAAACTGTTTTTATTTGTATTGGTGATAAATATAGGAACGGTCTTTGGAATGATTTTTGTCAATCTTTCTAATAGTATTAGGCACAGTTATATTTTTATTTGGAATAGTTTTCTGTAACGGGTTTAGGAACAATCTGTCTTATTTAAGAACATATATGTAAAATTATTTTAGTAATGGTATTAGGAATGGTCTTTCTTAGTTTCGAACACGTACTTAAAACTGAAATAGCAATGGTATTAAGAACGGTGAGTCACTATTTAGGAACACGTATTTGATATAGTTTTAGCAATGGTATTTGGAACGGCCAATGCAGTTTAGGAACATGTGTTTTGAACTGTTTTAGTAATGGTATTAGGAATGGTCATTTATTTAGATCTGTAACATTTTCTTTACAATAACTAAAATCATTCCTTGTTTTTTAATTTTATAATTTATTTATATTTTATAATGTATCCATATATTTAATAAATTTTAATAAATAAATATATCTATATATTTTAATAAATTTTATATATAATTAAATTAATTTAATTAATTGAATAAATATGAAATAATGGAATGTATTAAACATTATAAAATATGAATAATTAAGGAAAAATATTATATTATTATGAAAAATGAGGGAATAGACTATTTCGATACCTATTCTCTGGTAGTTCCACTGACTACAATTTGGGTGCTTATAGCACTTGCTTCGGTGTATAATCTCCCGATTCATTAGATGGATGTGATGACAGCCTTCTTGTATGGTGAACTCGAGAAGCAAATATACATGGATCAGCCTAAGGGATTTGTAGCTCAGAGTAGCAAGCGCAAAGTTTGTAAATTTGTTAAGTCTCACTATAAACTTAAACAAGCACCCAAACATTGGCATGAAAAGTTTGATAAAAATATTCTTGTGTTTGACTTCACCGTAAATAAGAATGATAAATGTATATACTTTAAAGTTAAAGGAGATAAAATAATTACTTTATGCCTGTATGTAGACGATATTCTGTTAATAGGATCATGTCTAGAAATTATCACTGAAACCAAGTCATTTTCGAAAAGTAAGCTCGAAATGAAGGATATGGGTGAAGTTGATGTAATTCTTGGCATCAAGTTGATTTGTTCAACTGATAGGATAACCATTTCTCTGTCTCACTATGTTGAGAAGATAATTGAGAAATTTGATTACAAAAAGTTGAGTTCAAATCTATGGATTTGTGGGGGATTATTGTAATTTTAATTAATTACATGAATAAATTCATAGATTAGGTGAGAAAAAAGAGAAGAAGTATTTGTCTCACATAGGAGAATGATAGAAAAATGATGAAAATTGATAAGTATATAAGGCGATGTGGGGGTTAGTGTGGTACACTCATATTTTTTAATCCCACAAAGGAAGTTTATTGAAACAATAAACTCCTTATATTAAGTTTAAAAATTTTAGTTTGAAGTGTTATGAAACTAAAGTGAACATAAAGGTACCCCACAAGCGGCACTGCTTGCTTGCCCTACCCCGCCCCACCTTGGCTTTGAGCTCCAAGCGTTTGGGTGAATGTCTCAATCTCAAGATATATCTTTTTGCAGCAAAAACGATTTGCATTTAACTGAACATAAACCAAAAGTAACAGTCAAATATTTTAAATTTGCATTTAAAATGGTTGACTGATTTAAAACATTTGACTGACAGGTGATAACTCTGCAATTATCATGATTTTATAGCGATTTAATCTTTCTTTTGAAGCCAAAATATTCCTAATTATGTGATTTTATTGCATATTCAGCAAAAAAGAAAGATTACAAGGAAATTTCTACAGTATTGACAAAGCGTGCCCACGCTTAGTGGAGTAGTCAACTCGGGATAAGGATAAGCACGAGCGATTTCCGCAAGAGATAAAGGAATCAAGTGTTTAGATTTAGAAAGGATTCTTTAAAGCTTATCTCTTGTAATTTATTTACCTTTTTAGAGTTTATCACGTATCTATCCACCCACTACGTCTAGATTCGTAGGAGACTTTTATTATAAATTGGGGAAATCTCTTCATTTGAAGGGATTCGTTTTCATTTATTTAGAACTCCATAGAATTCTTGTTCATCTTTTCTCTTTTATTTTTATTTTACAGCCGAAATTAATGAAATTTCACTTTTTAGTGTGTTCTTCCATTAATATGTCCGGATAAATTCCTTATTTCCTGGTTAAGGTATGATGATTGTTTGATTTCCATTATGTTGTCAGATCTAATCTGCGTTCTACACTTGTCAAACAAATATTCATGTTATTCTCTAGGCTTTAATTACAAACGTCTGATTTATGAATGATTCGGTCGGTTGTTCATTATCAAGAAGGTTTGCTTAGCTAATTGGACTTTATAAATCCGTGTAATTGTTTATTTAGTTCAATACTTAGTGGCAACGTAGCATGATTAGTTATGTCACAGTATTTAATTATGTTATGGGGAATACATGATCTAGTTTAAACGAATTGTCCTCGTAGGAGTTTGTTGATTAGAATCAGACCTTTATAATTCTTAATGCTGTTAATAGATTAAATCTTGTGGACGTTCTCAAGGTTGTCTGTTAATTAGAGATCTAGCCAACGGTCGTACTTTGGCTAACGAAAAGGTAAGGAAAAGTGAGGTTGTTAGGTCGTACCAACGACCATAACTGGTTTATTTGTCCATACATGTGTTATTCTTGCATCAATGATCAACTCACAAGAATCAAGCATAATCCTAGCCTTAACCGGGAAATCTCTCTCTCATATCTCTATCAGGTATTTTTAATTATTTAGTTTTTGATCACTTCTATTTATCACAACCTTCCCCCCATTATTTTCTATTTTCTCAAAGAAATTAACTTAAAACCAATCCCTGTGGATCGACCCTACTCCCACTTTCACAAGTGTAGTAGGAATTATTTTTGGTGACTTCGACACTCATCAAATTTTGGCGCCGTTGCCGGGGATTGGCGTTTTTAAGTATATTTCTTTATTTTTTTTATTACTTAATTTTATCACCATTGATGCCAAGGTCTTCTCGTACAGGTAAATTGGTATACGACCCAGAAATCGAAAAGACCGCACGAAGACTTCATCGGGAAACTAAGCAACAATCGGAAGGAACATCCGCTCCATACGAAGACGAAGAAGACATAACTTTGGAGTTTGAGAAATCCCTAAGCGAATCCGAAGAAGAGATAATGGCTTTGATTCCTGAAAGATCGATCAATGACATAATCCCTAAGCGAATCCGAAGAAGAGATAATGGCTTTGATTCCTGAAAGATCGATCAATGACATGACGTCGATCTGAACCAACAACCACTGTGCATTGAGTACCCTGATTTAGAGGTAGACTTTGAACTGAAATCTGGATTAATTCATTTACTTCCCACTTTCCGTGGCCTCGCAGGTGAAGATCCACATAAGCATCTAAATGAATTCCATGTGGTATGCTCCGGAATGCGCCCACAAGGCATAAGCGCAAGTCAAATCAAATTGAGAGCGTTCCCCTTCTCTCTTGCCGACCAAGCGAAGGATTGGCTGTACTTTCTACCTTCAGGATCAATTACAAGATGGAATGATCTCAAGAGGCAGTTTCTTGAGAAATATTTCCCTGCCTCAAGAGCCACAACGATCCGGAAGGAGATCAGCGGGATTCGACAATTCGCGGGAGAAAGTCTTTTCGAATATTGGGAAAGATTCAATCGGCTAGTGGAAAGTTTCCCCCATCATCAAATCCCGAACCACTTGTTGATCCAGTATTTCTATGAAGGTCTATCAAATATGGATAGGAAACTAATAGATGCGGCAAGTGGCGGAGAATTGTTCAACAAAACCCCCACCGAGGCGCGTAAACTAATCTCGATCATGGCGTCCAACACGCAATAATTTGGGGTTAGACACGATGATCCACCTAGGAAAAGCAACGAGGTAAGTAATCTTGAAGAACGTTTAAATCAACTCACCACTGTTGTTGAAAAAGTTGTTGCAGATACTTATCAACAAGTCAAAGCGTGTGGTATCTGCACCTTAACGGGGCACGCTACCAACATGTGCCCAACTCTTCAAGAATCAACTACCGAACATGCCGACGCCGTAGGAGGATTCGCCGGATAACAACAGAGAAGATATGATCCTTTCTCCAACACATACAACCCCGGATGGAGGGACCACCCGAATCTGAATTACGGCAACCAACACTTTCAAAAACCCCAATACCGACCACCTCCACAGCCTAACCCCACGCCGAACACATCTCTCGAAGACATGATGAAAGCACTAGTGACCAACACACAACAATTCCAACAACAGACCCAACAATTCCAGCAACAGACCCAGGCGAGCTTCCAACAATTTCAACAACAGACTCAGGCGAGCATTCAAAATCTAGAATCTCAAATCAGTCAGCTGGCATCGTCTATTGGTAAGCTAGAGTCTCAAAGTAAGCTACCTTCTCAATCTGTCATTAACCCTAGACAAAATGTTAGTGCTATAACGCTTCGTAGTGGAAAAGAATTGTAGGAACATGTGAACGAAGATGACACCAAACGTGGGCTCGGTGTGAAAGAAAGCCGAAAAAAGAAATTGAGGTCCAACAAGAACAAACCAAACAAGAAGTGGACCATCCGCAGCCTTTGGTAACTAGACCACCATTCCCAGAGAGATTCACCAAAGCGAAGAAGGAAGAGGAGGAAAAAGAGATCCTTGAAACGTTCCGCAAAGTGGAGGTAAACATCCCGCTGCTCGATGCCATCAAGCAAATACCCCGATACGCGAAATTTCTCAAAGAATTGTGCACTAGCAAGGGTAAACTCAAGGGAAACGAACGGGTAAGTATGGGGGAGAACGTCTCCGCAATTCTCCAACGAAAATTACCCCCAAAATGCAATGATCCAGGTACGTTTTCTATCCCTTGCAAAATTGGAAAAATTGGAATAGAAAAAGCAATGTGTGATTTAGGTGCCTCTATCAATATTATGTCTCTTACTATATATGAATCTTTGAATGTTGGCCCATTGAAAGAAACGGGTGTCATTCTTCAACTTGCCGATCGTTCTGTAGTTTACCCCGAAGGAGTTCTTGAGGATGTACTTGTGCAAGTTAATTTGATTTTTCTTTCTGCTGATTTTTATGTGCTTGATATGAGGGGGGATATTTCTCCCAATTCTACATCCATCTTACTAGGAAGACCATTCCTTAAAACCCCAAAAACCAAAATTGATGTTGATGCCGGAATTCTTTCTATGGAATTTGATAATGAGGTTATGAGTTTTAAAATTGATGGTGCCATGAAATATTCTAATGATGTGCCTTCTATTTTTCTCATTGATTCTATTGATCTTTTATTGCCAAAAAATGCCATGTTCAATGGTAGAGGAGTATTCAAGACAACAATTGCCAAAAGATCGAGTCGTAGAACTTACAAGAAAAAAGTCTTTCATGACAAAATAAGTTCAAGGAAGAAATCATCCATGGACTGCCAAGTTCCCCTAAATCCACACCATCACCAGGTGCATTACATAGAAGAAGTGGATTTAGAGTGTCCAACTTATTCAAGTTGAGGCACAGCAATGTCTAGCCAAAGACATTAAAGAAAAGCGCTGCATGGGAGGCAACCCATGAATTTCTATCCCTTCTCTTTTTCATTTCATTTTATTTTAGTTTTAGTTTTTTTATTCAAGCTTTGCGATGCGTGCCATGCTTAATTAAACATCCAAATCTGTTTGGACGCTCAAATTGGACAGATTTGAAGTTTTCACTAAGCGTGCCCACGCTTAGTCGATCTTTCAAAACTTTTTAACTCACTTCACCAAAACAGATTTGGAGCTTCCACTAAGCGTGCCCACGCTTAGTCGATCTTTTAAAACTGTTTTAACTCACTTCACCAAAATAGATTTGGAGTTTCCACTAAGCGTGCCCACGCTTAATCGCACTTCGTAGGCTGTTATTTCACTTCATTTACCTTCATTTATTTTTTTTTATTATTATTTTTTTATTTTTATTTATATTTATAAAAAATCAAAAATTCAAAAAATCAAAATGATGAAGGAAATCAGTCAAAATCTTTCCACTTCTATTCATATATTTTACCAAGATTTTCTCTAACTTCATTTTTATCTTCATTAACTCTCTCTCTCACTTTCTCTCGCAGCAATTTCACCTACCACCAAGATCTCTCTTCCTCTCAATCCATATGAAGTTGTCGCCACCATCTGCCACCAGCCCAACCACGCCATGACTCTTCGCGGCATGCACTCAGGGACGCTTCCTTAAACTCTCTCTCATTTTAATTTTTAATCCTTGAGTTGCATGTCAATGTCCACATTGCGGACAATGTGAATTTTAAGTGTGGGGGTGTGGTTCTTGAGCTTATACATGATAATTTTTGTTGATATGATTGGCGGTAGATGAATTTTCTTTGTGCCTAGCGAAAATTTTTGCTTTTTCTTTTTCAAGTTGACTTGAAAAGAGAAACTTTTTGGCAAATTTTGGTGGAAAAACTTTGGCATGATAAAACCCTTTCAATTTAGACTAATCTTGGCTTGATGATGTTATGTGTAAAACGAATGCATTTTTTATGTTTGAGGATAATTCACTAGTTGAAAGCTTGTTTTTACCAAAATGACTTGAGTTAAAATCTTCTGATGTAGGATTAGTGGATTAAAACATACCTCGTGAGATTTTGTGCTTGATATGTCCATAAAAAAAAAAAAAAATCTTCATTCTTTCTTGAGAGAATAACACTTCTATGGTTTTGTCTTCCTAGAACTTGCCTTGAACCACATCGAGGCCACACAAGTGTGCATTTATCTGGATATGATAACGGCATTAGAAACCACTTTTAGCCTTCTTTAACCACCCAACACATTTTAACTTTAGAGAACCCCTTTGAACCTTTCGACCTATTTTGTTGAATAACCCGTCATATACGAACCTATCCCGTAGTTTGTTTAAAATCTTGATTTTGATCCCTCTAAAAACTATTAGAGCATCAAGGGAAATGGGTTTATGTTCAAAAGAACAAGTTCTCAAAATGGAAGATTTTCAAAATCTTTGTGATTTACATGCTTAAAAGATGTATCTCAAAATGAGTGTGGGGGTTCCAAAATTATGTTCTTCTTTACTTTGTGGGAACCGAAATCAATTTTCTTGGTCTATGCCTCTCACAAAAAAAATGGAGAGGAGAAAGAGAAAACAAAAAAAAAAGAGAGAAAAAAATATATATGAACTCTCCAAAAGGAATAAGAAAGGCATAGTTCAAGAAATTGTCGAAAGATATTGAAGGGAGATGAGTAAACTTTGAGAGCTTCGAATTATTGTTTACTCAAATTTTTTTTGGTGCTCTAATTAGTTTCTTGGAATTTAACCTCATTATCCTTTTACCCTACCCTAAACCAAAGCCCCATTACAACCAAAATTAAAGACCTTCTGATCCATATATGTGTATATTTCAAAAGTGATGGAGATATGATGTATAGGCAAGCCTATGGTGAAGCATTGTCATAGTAAGTGTCGAGAGATACAGTTGAGCCATACATATACTTGAGAGAATGGAAAATGGAGAGAAAATAGTCCACTAGTTTTATGCGATTGATTTTGATAATGGTCATCACGTGAAAACTTGTTTGATACATGTTGAATTATCTCCTTCATAAAGTATGTCATTTACTTTGCACATGATTACAAATTGCCTTAAGTAGTTTAAAATTTGGGATGAATTTTTGAATGCATCTTGATTTTGCTTGAGGACAAGCAAATAGTTAAGTGTGGGGGTATTTGATAACTCTGCAATTATCATGATTTTATAGCGATTTAATCTTTCTTTTGAAGCCAAAATATTCCTAATTATGTGATTTTATTGCATATTCAGCAAAAAAGGAAGATTACAAGGAAATTTCTACAGAATTGACAAAGCGTGCCCACGCTTAGTGGAGTAGTCAACTCGGGATAAGGATAAGCACGAGCGATTTCCGCAAGAGATAAAGGAATCAAGTGTTTAGATTTAGAAAAGATTCTTTAAAGCTTATCTCTTGTAATTTATTTACCTTTTTAGAGTTTATCACGTATCTATCCACCCACTACGTCTAGATTCGTAGGAGAGTTTTATTATAAATAGGGGGGATTTCTTCATTTGAAGGGATTCGTTTTCATTTATTTAGAACTCCATAGAATTCTTGTTCATCTTTTCTCTTTTATTTTTATTTTACAGCCGGAATTAATGGAATTTCACTTTTTAGTGTGTTCTTCCATTAATATGTCCGGCTAAATTCCTTATTTCCTGGTTAAGGTATGATGATTGCTTGATTCCCATTATGTTGTCAGATCTAATCTGCGTTCTACACTTGTCAAACAAATATTCATGTTATTCTCTAGGCTTTAATTACAAACGTCTGATTTATGAATGACTCGGCCGGTTGTTCATTATCAAGAAGGTTTGCTTAGCTAATTGGACTTTATAAATCCGTGTAATTGTTTATTTAGTTCAATACTTAGTGGCAACGTAGCATGATTAGTTATATCACAGTATTTAATTATGTTATGGGGAATACATGATCTAGTTTAAACGAATTGTCCTCGTAGGAGTTTGTTGATTAGAATCAGGACTTTCTAATTCTTAATGCTGTTAATAGATTAAATCTTGTGGACGTTCTTAAGGTTGTCTGTTAATTAGAGATCTAGCCAACGGTCGTACTTTGGCTAACGAAAAGGTAAGGAAAAGTGAGGTTGTTAGGTCGTACCAACGACCATAACTGGTTTATTTGTCCATACATGTGTTATTCTTGCATCAATGATCAACTCACAAGAATCAAGCATAATCCTAGCCTTAACCGGGAAATCTCTCTCTCATATCTCTATCAGGTAATTTTAATTATTTAGTTTTTTATCACTTCTATTTATCACAATCTTCTCCATTATTTTTCATTTTTCTAAAAGAAATTAACTTAAAACCAATCCCTGTGGATCGACCCTACTCCCACTTTCACAAGTGTAGTAGGAATTATTTTTTGTGACTTCGACACTCATCAACAGGTTTGTAATCGCCGGCCGTTACTAGCCTTTTCCGGTGGTTTTGGTTAGAAGGTTAATAGCCTCTAGCGATTTCAACTAGAGGCTTTATATCTGATTTAATTGCATGATATTAATGATGCGTTTTGAAGGCCTATATAAGGTTGACTTCATCTCAGTTCTATAACATACAGAACAAACCCCTTTACAAATTCTCTCTTCTCTCTCGAGCTCTCTCTTTTGGCCTCCCTCAAATTTTTTCAGATTTGAGCTTAAGTTTCATAACAAGGCTTCTGAGTGTTTGATTGAGGTGTTCTTTAGTATAGTACTAAATTGAAAGAACTGCAACCGTTTTATCTTGAAAGAAACTACGTTGTACCTGGTGCACTATTGATACGAGGCGTATATTTTTTTCAAGGCGAGCAGTGCATTATGCGATTCGGTTATTCTTATGATTACCATTCGATTGAGAGTTGTTACGATACAATTCTCGTTGTAAATTTTCTATTTAATTTTCTCGTAAACAACGTACCTAACTATTATATTATTTAGTTCCAATATGGATGTTATTTCTTATGATTTCTAAATCCAATTGTTAATTTCAAAACGTTATTTTTATCACACAAAATTAAAAGTGGATTTTCCAACATAAAAATATATTTAATAACTTTTAAAGTTTCGGAAAAGAATTTTTAGAATGAATATGTTCGAGGTCATAGGTTCGAGTCCCATACGTATTGTTATTTTCTTATTATATATAATTAACGTATTATAGTTTATCTATTATTTTTAATCATTTCGATATATTTATTGAATTGATATATTGCTAAAAAAAACACTTATTTATGTAATGTACAACAAGTGCGGCGAAGGATTACTTTAAGTAGAGTGGAAGAAAATTCTTGCAAATCACAAAATTCGGATCTCCGTTAATTCATCGTTAATTATTTTAGTTATTTTTAGTTAAAAAAGTAACGGTAAATTACTACGACCTCTGTTAAGGTTTGGCATAATTATAAATACTCTCTATTGTTTAAAAAATTATAAATAGAACTACAAGTAGATGCCGGGGTTGGACCCTAAGATTGCAGTACACAGGCTAGGGCATATTTTGATGTTTAATAAAATTATGTAATTTTTGGATGGATGTATGAAATTGTCAGCTTTGCATAATATTGTATTTTTTTTAAAAAAAAAATTAAGAATTTATAAAAAAAAAAATGAACGGGATTAATGAAAAAAATTTAAAAATTATAAAAATATTTTCTACTTAATCCAAAAAATTAGAAATAAATAAATTTTTAATTTTTAATCTACAAAGGCATTGTTGTTAGTTCACCACAGAAAAAGGATGGAAACCTAACAGATTGGGTTAAATGTTAGACGGCCGTTAAAATCAGGGATTATTGGTAATTTTTCAAACAACAATAGGTATTTATAATTATGTCAAATCTTAGGGGATGTCTTTCTATTTTATCCCAAAAGTAAAAAATCATAACAAATACTAATTAATTATGGATCTACAATGGCTGCTCAGCATTCTTTTTATAGGCGAAATTATCAAAATATTAGCTATAACTAATAGTCATTGCAAATATTTGATCATAATTAAAACCATAATGAATGCGATTTTTCATAATTTTTAAATAATAGTGATTTATAACATTACAAATATTTCGTTCTTTTCCAAATTTTTCTATATATTAACTATTGGAAGAGGAAAAGGAAAATTTTATATTCTTTATTAAACGCAAAAAGGGCCAATTTATTTTGATATTTATCATCCAACTTTTTTAAATATATATATACATATATATTAATTATTCAAAAATCAAAGCTCCATTCTCAATAATTACGCATTTCATCATACAATCCATTTTAATACATATCTAAATAGACTTATGAATGATTAAATATATAAACAATTTGTAAAGTCATATTATAAGGTTTAGAAATACACAAGTTTTATTTATAGTGGCTTGGTATATTGCATTTGCACTAACAATTATGTTAATTCTTGGTGATGGGACAGATCTAAAATCAGCATTTTAGTAAAGGCTAAATCTCACTTTTAGTCCTTTTACGTTTTGATTTTTTCTTATTTTGGTCCTTGAGGTACGTTACAATGGTAAATGAATACTATTAACCACGATTAAATAAAATCAAAGCAAAAATTTAAATATTTACTGCAATTAATCAATATTCTCCATGATTTTTAGTCATAGTCGAAACAAAAGTCATTGCTTAATTACTTGTAGAAATAACGGCTCTAATGGCCGTTGTGAAGCTCTGGTTGATTTGTATTTTCCACCATTTTTTTTTTACTATAATAATTAATCGTAGCGAAAAATTATATTTCTTCTAGTGAAAGTACATAATGATGAATAATATAAAGTTTCTTGTAGCATCAATTACACATTATAATATTGGAGTTTTTCATACAAAGCAGACTGTAGAACATAATATATTGCCATTATAATGACAATTGAGGTCTATTTTTGCAACTGGTTTTATATTTCATTTCGTGGAGAATTGTAATGATGTTTATTTTGTATATAATCTTATAATTTCTTGAAAATCCTAAGGAACTTTAGGTGTAAAAAAAACTGTATACATTAATATGTGATGCAAATGATGTTTTATCCAATGTACTTGTCATAAATGTTCATATTTGGTTGTATATAAAGTATATGGTACCGTATAGGAGGGCTCCACGTGGCGTCATCTGAGCGTCCTTGTGTCAGATGCTGTCAAATCGAATCTCTCTTTCTGGACTGGTTTATCCGACCCGACCCGACCCGACCCGCGAGTGTACACGCAATCCCTGTCCCTTTCAGTACATTTTCAGGATTTTAAGGGTGATTTTGTCCTTTTTCTTTTGTTGAGGTAATTTTTTTTCCGTTGCTATTGAGTCATTTTCTTATAGTGTAACTACAAAAAACATTAATTTTCTTATACTAAGATAAAATCATGATAAATATATACTATTATCTACCACAATCAAATAAAATCAATGCTAAAACTTAAAGTTTTGATCATTATTAATCAATATTCACTATGATTTTTTGTTATCGCCAAAATATTTGTCATAGTTTTTGGCTATACCAAATATTTTGGCCTCGCTTGCAAAAATAACGGCTAATAACTACTGCGGAGCTGTAGTTAGTCAGTATTCACTATGATTATTTACTTTTAACCACAGTAATTAACCATAGTAAAAAAATATACATTACAAAAAATTATAAGATTTTAAAAAGTTAGTGTAACACTAAAAAAAAATAAAATAGAGATAACACAAATTATTACTTATTAGTGTATTGTAAAAAATTCAGAATAAATATAAATAAAGCATTCTTCTCAAACTTGAAAACACATTTTGTCATAAAGTTTTAAATTTGTTAAAAATTAACACGTGTAAATCATGTGCCAACTTAAATTATTGCAAAAATATATCGAAATCGATAGCAAAATTTTCAAAAATAATGCATGGACGGAATCGCAATTTCCATTGCTTATAGAACCAAAACGTCAAACACCTATTTACAATTCTGCTAATTTCAAAAGGGCGGATTACAACAAGCTTTCTTAAGATTTGTTATAATTATAAATATCTTCTCATCATTTGAAAAATTATAAATACTTTCGTAAATTTACAAAATACACCAACAAATAACCCCTTATAACAGCCCATTATAGGAGTGTATTTGTTAAAATATGCATAATTTTTATAGAAATAAGAGGTATTTATAATTATAATAAATCTCATAAAAATCTTGTAATTTACCCATTTAAAAAACTTCAAAAAGTATATGCATACTCGGTTTTTAATTAGTTATTTAACAGTATCAGAGACGGAAATAGAGACAGGATTTAGCGAAATTATATATCCGTCTCTAAAATAAAAATTATTAATAATTTATCATAAAAAAGAGTTCCGTCTCTAAATCCGTCTCTGATAAAGACGGATTTTGTTCCATCTCTAAATTTTGGTCTCTGATTCCCTATTTTCTTGTAGTGTTTCTGGAAAATGTATATGTATATATATCAATTATCTATTGAAAATTACAAGTATGCTTAATGGTTATATCACGCAATAAATTAAATAATACAAAACATTAAATCAAAGACTATATATAATAAAACAAAAATAAAGAAGTAAAAAGTAAATGGACCACATATTTGTTCGTGGAATTAGAACTCATAATTTTTTATATTTACTTTCAATTGACTTATTACTAATTTATCGAAGTTCAAATAAATTTTATTATAACCAAATTACCCTCATATATCGTCACGCATTAATGCATATGATAATGTATATCTTCATCATTATAAGAATATTTTAGTCCAAAAAAATTATTTGACCTGCAATAAATCAGTAATAATTCAACCGATGGTAAATATATATTTTCATTCAATTTTTTTATTAACATCAATAAATTTTGATTAATGGAAAACTTATTTATTAAACAAAGCAAATCTCAAGAGTGCTGGATGTTATTTTACCAAACAACAACGATGTAATAGCATGTAATATGCTCTTTATCAATTAATTAGAAGTCAAAAGCTTTGATTCAAGTCATTACGCTGCAATCTTGAAACCCTCATCTCAATCAAAACATCAAAGAGATTAACTTACAATCAGAGAACAAACGAACAATCAATACCACTATGAAAGGGAAACCAAAAATTTAAAGTAGAAGAAAGACGAAAATCCAACAACATATTTATGTAGCTTTTCAAGAGAAAATGAAAGAGAAACTGATTGTTCATCTACCCAAAAATACAGAATGAATCAAAATAACAAACCCTAACACATTTGTTGGAAACAAATATTTCAAAAATTCAAGAAAACAAAAGAGAGGGGGCATGAATGAATCATTTGGTGATGTTCTTGACCTTGTGCCATCCCTTCTTGCAAGAATCTCCCACAATCTTGAAACCCCTCTTGAAGAAGACTTTCAGCTCCTTTGCTCTCTCCTTCACTTGCTTCTCGAAACTTCCCATCTCTCTCTCTCTCTCTCTCTCTCTCTCTCTCTTATTGTTCTGCTCTTGTAAAATCAAAGAGGTGAAGAGAATTTGTGGGGTGATGGAGTTGAGAGTTTAAGATTTAAGGTGGAAGGGGCCTCGTGGGATCCAACGCGGATTGGCACGTGGCGACGATCCAATGGCAAGATTCGTGACATTGATTGCGGGGGAGAAATAGAATCATAATTGATAAGAATGGGACGTCTGAGGGTTTTATTGCACACTGGTCCCATTATTTGGGTTCAACTCATTATTATAGTTATTTTCATAATAAATTACATTAACACTCCTTAATTATATAACTTTCTTATCCTTTACGAAACTATAAAGGGATAATTACACTCATTTATCTTAAAATTTGGTATATTTATATATAAATTTTTTTTGTAGTTTGGAAAATTACATCTAACACTCTTGATATTTGCTTCCATCTAATAAATAAGTCTTCTCGTTAGTCAAAATTTACTGATATTAACAAAAAAAAAAAATGAATGAAAATTGATATTTACCCTTAATTGACTTATTACTAATTTATTGCAGGCCAAATAATTTTTTTCGACTAAATTACCCTTATAACGGTGAGGATATACCTCCTCACATGTATTAACGTGTAAAGACGTATGAGGGTAATTAATCTGATCATGAAAAAATTTATATAATCTGCAACAGATCAGTAATAAGTCAATTGGGGGTAAATATAGATTTATTTTCAAATCTTTTGTTAATATCAACAAATTCGACGAATTTTATCTAACAGATGGATTTATTTATTAAAATGAAGCAAACTTCAGGGGAGAGTGTAATTATACCAATTATAAACGCACTCCTTGAAAATATAATTGTAACTAGAAATGTCTTTATTATTTAATGACAAAATTTATACAAACACCCAATCGAATATATTACACTAAGGGGGGTGATTGGTATGTAGAAATAGAGTGGAAATGGAACAAACATTTCCAAGTTCATTCCTATATCTATGATTGGTATATTCGAGGTTTGGCAATCTTTATTCCCTTAGACAATGGATTAGCCATTCCCTCCTCCCAAAATGGTATTAGTTATTCCTAACATGTCGGGAACGAATTTTTTTTATTATAGTTATTGTATTAGTTTAATATTTAACTTTAACCATACCGTTATTAAATTAATTAAGTACTTGTCTAGTATTGAAAATAGTATGTATGTATGGTAATAAAAAGAGTGATATCAGTTTGATATTTAATTATTTTTATTAAATTCAAAATATTTTTTCACCTTGTATTGAAAAAATAATGATAGATACATTATAATTAAAATTGTTCATTTTTTTTTTTTGGCAAAAAATATGTTTATTGAATCAATAAATTATTTCTTAGTGTAAATAAATAATTATCTAATGGAATTAACTAAGAAAAAATAATTTTATTACCTTCTAATTTATTGTGTATAGCAATCACAGGAATACAATTCAAATATGATTCTTTTCCTACTCTTATTCCATTTCTAAATTAATTTCATTCCCACTATAGTTATACGATTGAATTAAGTGGGAATATAATGGATTGGGGAACGGAATATAAAGAAATCGAATTAAATAGCAATTCTATGCTTGGTATACTCGATAAATTAAAAGGTAGTAGAATTGTCATTTCTTAGTTCCTTAGTTGATTCCTTTTCATCAACATAATTCATAATTAAAAAATAATGATTAGTAAAACAATAATAATTATTTTTATGATAAAATTTCTCTTCAGTATTCTTTTAAAAAAATTATTTATTCATACTTTATTGCAAAAATAAAATTTAATTGTATAATAATAGTATTTTCGAAATTGCTTGCTAAAGGTTCTAAGCAATTATATAAGACCTCATATATTACTGAAAATATATATTTATAAAAATTATTTATTTACTTAATAAATAATTTATTGACTCGTTAAACATATAGATAATATTTTTCTGCCAAAATAAAAAAGTTAATTCGAACAATCAAATGGACTAATGTATTTAATAAATACATTTATCATTATTTACTCATTACTGAGTTAAAGAATTTTTTTGAATTTATAAAAATAATTTTAAGTATCAAAGTAATAATTTTTTTTCTTACTATGGATACATAATTATATTTTAATACTCGATACAAAAAGTGCTTAAATTTAATAATAATTAAAATTAAATATTAAAGTAATACAAGGAGAACAGAGAGAGACAGAGAACTTTAATTCCCTGCATGTTGAAACATTCTTAAATTTTTAATATATAATTGTGGGACTAATTGGTAAATATTTATAAAATTTAGTTAATTAGTAAATAAATTATAGGATTCGGGAATAAAGCAGATGACTGAACAACTCCTATATGCTAATTAAATCGTTCTAATATCGAGGTAAGTAAATGATTAGTGTCATGTATATGTGTATCTTTTATCTTGAGATTACTTTTATTGTAAGTCTGTGATTTGTGTGCTAATATCTATGAGAAGAATATGATCGTTTGATAAGTTAAGGTGAACGATTCATTGGTGAAAGCAAGGTAAATAAATAGTTCGTTTTAACCATATATGTTTCCTTTCTTGTGATACTACTTAATTTTATGAGATTCATGCTGGAACTAATGTATAAGGAATTGTATGAGTGGTTGACGGTTTAATTTAAATGAGTATGTTGTGAAAGCGAGATGAAGAAATGCAGTGGAATATTCTATTCGAGGAATAATGTGTTGTTAGTGTTTGCAAATGAACATGTATTGAGATGTGTTTACGCTACTAGTTGCTTACTGGAATGGTAATATGTGGAAACGATGGAGTGATGCAAACTGAATATAATTGTGATATGAGTACTCCTTGATGTTGTTGAATAGTCTGTGTAGCAAAATGATATGAAAAGAGCTTTGATACGATGTGAAAAGAGCTTTGATGCGAATTGAAAGATGTATAATGCAAGATAAAATTGATGAGCCTTCATGGCGTGTCAAGGGGACTCACTTAAATATTACATATTAAATGGTGAGGTTGAATTGGTGGAGAAAAATACTACATTACCTTCTAATAAGCAGACTAGAAAAAGAGGAGTTTAGTTGATTGTCTTGTTATGCATTGACTGCGTATGAAGTAAAGTTAATTGTGTTGAAATTAAAGTTGATTATATATCCAACATATGTTGTTCATGTTGTTCTTTTTGAAACTATATTTTTATGTACATGTATAAGTGATGCCGATTGTTTACTTACTGAGTTCCAGACTCATTCCTTTGCTAATATTTTTTAGGTATAGATCTTTTACCCACTGATGGCTACGTCCAAACTTTGCATTTCAGTTAGGTCAGACCAGTATGCAGTTCTTTTCCCACTCGTCAATAGAAACATAAATAACCTTTTGTGGTGGTATAAATATAAATTAAAATAAAAGAGGTGAAGTAGCTTTAGCCATTTCATTTTGTGGTATTTCATACACATACGAATAATCTTGTGGACGAGATGATAAATTTGCTAGTGAGGATGATGAGATTACGTGTATATATACTCTAAGGGTCCTGAATTATGTGCACAATTACATGTATAAATAGATTTATTTTAAGTGGAATATTTAGGAAAGATATAGTCTTAGTGCCGGTAAAGGATGCTACAAAAGGAATGGCTAATTCCTTATATAAGGGAATAAAAATTTTTATGAGAATAAGTATTCCCAAATTTAAAGCATACAAATAAAAAATGTGGGAACGGTGTACAAAAGTTTTATAAAGAATAAGAAGCGTTTGTGTAAGTAAATCTAACACTAACAAAGTAAATATAATATACCCTTATTTCTAAAATGTTTGTACTTTTTTCTTGTTATATATCCATTACAATCATATCATAATCTCAATTGTAAATAATTATATCAATAAATATATTGATTATTAATATAAAATAATAATATTTATAATTAATAAATAACTATTTAAATAAAAAAAAATAACAACCTTCGTGGAATTCAAATGCATGAGTTTACAATCATATGGATTGACACATCCTATTAAGAATTCTTTTATATTAGCAATGGAAGCATATTTTTTATGTGTCGATTTATTTTTTTTATTATATGTATTTAAATAAATAAAAGAAGAAGATAAAGTGAATAAATGATTAAAACTAATTAAATAAATTAATCTTAAAATGCATGAATAAAGAATTATAAATAAAATTATTTAATTAAAAAAATAATTATTTGTGGAACAAATAAGTATATTTAGGTTATATAGCTCACATTTTGTCAAAAAAAAAGGTAGAAACTTTAAGATTTTCAACTATTAATATATAGTATATATTTATATATACGTATACATAAAATCATGTTGATAGTATATTAGATTATACTAATATGTGATTTAATTCAATAATCTTCAAATATAGTATTTTTCTCCCTATAGATAATATTGATATTGAAAGAAGAATCTGAGTTTTTATTTGATTCTTAAAGTACATTTAATTTATTCTTGAAGCACATAACTATAATTGTGAGAGCACTTTATTCTTGAATTTCTATTAATTTTTAGGATAAATTACATCAATACTCCCTGATATTAGGTTCAATTGTACAAATACCCCCTACTATTTAAAAATTTACAAGTAATTGAATTCTTTAATATTTTAGTTATAATTATAAGTACACCCCATATTCTTTAAGGTACGTAATTTTTTTTGCTAACCTCAACATTTTTCTTCCTAATCCTAACGAAAAAGGGATAGGTATTAAAACTGAATTTTCAGACGTGGTGCAAGTATAATTTCAAACTTTTTTAGGGGAAAGTTTAATTTCACATTTTCAGAGGGGATCTAAGTGTAATTAACCCTTATTTTTAGGGTAAACATTGACACTCCCTGATGGTAGGTCCAATTATACAAGTACCCCCTCTTTTTTTACAAAATTACAAGTGATTCTTTAAGGATGTAGCTATGATTACAAATACACCCCATACTCAATAGCGAATTCTACACAAACACCTCTCAAAATCCATACACTAACAATCCTCGAATGTTGTGCATTTAATTTTTCAAAAGTCATCTAATATTTATATAATTAGACCTAACCTCAAAATGTGTCGATATAATTTATCTTAATTTTTATTACAACTATCATCCATCAACAAGCTCAATCGTAACTATAGTCTCGCCAAAATTCCGATCATAATCAAATACCCACAAAATAAAAATTTATAGCAATGTGATGAATTAGTTCATTTGGCTTTATATGTAAATAATAAAAATATTAATCACATTTGAAGTCAAGTGAAAAAATAGACTTAATTAATTTAGGACAACACAAGTTATTACATTGTTAGGCGCAAAACCTTAACATAAGGGTAATGTCACTACATCGTACTATACATTTATGTCACTTTATTTCGTATTCTGTTAGGTAAAATATTTGACGAATTATATCTTAGTTGTAGTTAACTGTATTTCTTATGACTTCATTGAAAAGAATTTTAAGTTTTAGTAATAGATTACAATTTTATAATTTATATGTGTTATTAGATCTATCTTCTTCCTTTTTTCTTTTTTGGGGTAAAATTACATGTTTTATTCTGTAATTTTATGTCGTTAGCACTTTGGTCCTGTATTTATTCTATTTATATACTTAGTTCTTTTTTCGACAAATTTAGTCGTGGGCATCTCACATTTAGTCCTTTTTTGACAAATTTAGTTCTATTTCGACAATTTTGGTCTCTTTCATACTGAAATAGATCTCATTTTTTTTTCTTTCTTGAAATTATGAATCGTTATAACCAAAATTGTCAATACAGGACTATATTTATCATAAAATGACCAAATGTGAGATGTTCTGAACTGAATTCATCAAAATATGATTAAATACATAAATAGAGTAAGTCGTAGAACAAAAAATGCTAATAACTTAAAGTTATAAAATCAAATATATTATTTTATTTTATTTTTTTACATTAGTTGTCTATCATACGTCGATATTAAAATAAAGAATATGGATTCAGAATGGCAATAAAAAAATTATTGGATTATTTAAGGCCAATATTTTATTTTCATGTCCTTAATTTAATTTTATTTTTTTTAAAATATATTTTTAAGTGATTTATTATTATAATTATACATAAGACAAATCATTAACAACCAACAACAAATCATTAAAACATAACAATTATACATTAATGGGATTTGTCATGACCAACTTCATAAATTGAACTCATCCTCGTTTTAATCTTTAGAAGTTGAGAATTCAATCCTTCAACATATGCCATAATTAAAATATTTTTTGAATTCAAAAGAATAATTACTCAATTCAAAAATAACTGATTTTACATGTTGACATTAAGCATATTTATTTTGTGGGCGAGGGTTATTTGAAAGTAAAATTGTAAATTTTCACAATACGACTAAAACTGAGTATTTTATCTTTCGGGTCCCTACTAATACTGGGATGCAAACATGATTAGACACCTTGGTAATATATACCGTAAATTATGGACGTCCATCCTTAGCTAACGTGTATCAGGATCTAGCTAATATGTGAAGAGACTCTACTTAAAAAATACACTCGCAAGGCTGAAACTAAAAAGAAATGACAGGCCTGCACAAGTGGCGTAACATGTCATGTAGTTTAATTCGATACAAGTATTTTTATTAGACATTCGAATAATTCACAAAAGTAAGTACATTTTCATTTTTTGAATTGATGGAAATTAAAAACAAAAATCTTGTTTGTATATATAAAAATATGTAAAAAAGGGTTATTACATTTAGTATCAAAATAACTAATTCTTGAACATTGAAGAAAATACAAGGAAATAATTATCTACTTTTCTCATAAACTTAAATGTGAACTTAATCTTTTAAAAAAAATTTGAGACTTTGATGTATATATTTTATTTATAGTGAGGCCAAAAGGAAAGACAAATTTGCAACTGATAAGTGTTTTGCCACTCTTCTCCAATAATCAGTTGCTGTAAAGGCCAAACTACTTTTTCAACATTCAAATGGAAGATTCTTCACTTCATTACACAATTGAGCCACTTAATATTACCTGTTTCAATGTTGTTACGAACTCCACCTCCACTATGTGCTGGTAGACGCCAACTAATAGAGTATTTGGCTTCACCTTTTTAGAAATATTTTATACGTTAACACATTTTATAAAATTATATTTTATTTTAAAGTGTTTAAATGAAATAAAATTATAGTAACAATTTATAGTTATTAGATGAATTTGAGGAGTTTGTTAAAATTTTAAAAAGTTAGTTGAAAACTTCTTTTACTAAGCTAATTATTCTTACCACCTCCTATTTGCTCATTTACAAATTCACTGACTTAACATCGGAAGCTTATAATTTACGCCTTCCCAATGTTGTCTTTACATATTCTTTTCTTAAAGAGCATCACATAATCGGATTACAAAGCTTGCTATGTATTTTGGAGCTTTTTGGAAATAGATTTTAGTATCTAAACACTTTTTTAAATTCGAGCATACAACAGGTAGATTTTGAGTATTTTTTCTAATGAAAATCTTAGATCTATCTCAAATCAATCAAAATTCCTGTTACAGTATGTCTGAAATCATTTCTAACCAGTTTTAAAGACTTGCTAATCGAACAATTTTTGTCCTGAAATGTTGCCACCTTCTGGAATAACTTTTGACACATAAATTGTGTCATAAAGAGACATGGGGTATGGTTTGCTAGGGCTAAGGACATGATGGTCCTTCATTGCGTGGGGTTACTACAGCTGGGCTGGGGAAGAATAACACAGAGCCTTTTGTTTAGTTTTACCAGCCAAGCATGATGATGCTTCTTCCATCACACGGCGGCCCCATTACATGGGAGAGAGTGCTAAAACATGCAATCCAGCTTCTTGGAATAAAGTGATTTTGAGCATGCTCACTAAAGTGTTCTGTACAAGAACAAAGTATAATCTTTCTGATTAATTACATCAAGCTTTCCTGGAATTTTAGAAAATTATAAATATTGAAAAAATTTATTGATACCATAATTATACAACCCTAGGACGGTAAGATGGAAACGTGTCAGCTTTACCCTTCAAAGATTTTTTGTTCCCTTTTTTTAGAATTTTTGAAGAAATGGTTAAAAAAACTAATGCTGTGCAATGTCCCATTTGCCCCTCTATGTTTATGCCTTTTATATTGTTTAAAAAGGCATTTTAGTCTATAAAAGAATGTTTTCGACAATTCAGTCCAAAATCTTCAGTGTAACCCCAATTGAAGCTAACAAAATGCCCACTGTTGGACGGACAGTTTTAGGGGGTTATTTTTAAATTTTTCAAACACGGGTATTTACAATTGTATCAAATTTCAAGGGAGTTCAATGTAATTTTACCTAATCTTTTCTCCAACCTGTCATTGTTGAAGGTACAGAAGGAGCCTTTTTTTTCTTCCCTCACATTTCCTGCATTTTGTGCAGTTGGAAACTTCCAGGGGTTCTTCTTATGAAACAAGTAGGGCATAGGAAACAACATAAGAAATATTCCAAGAGGAAAGGGCTGTTGAAATTTGAAGCCACCAAGAGTATGTGTATTACATGCAAGCAACATGGGTGGCACACAATGCAGTGGAACTTAGTACTTTATTCTGCTTCTACAAGACCGGCCGTTAGCAGGAGCCAGGATGTACATTTGGTGTCAATAAGAAACAGAAAAAACTGTTTGAATCCGATATTACAGAATAGCATAATACAAGATGACAGCGGAATTTGGGCTTTACATGGTCATGTTTCACTAGTTTATACCAAGTTCGCGACCGATGAGAGACCTCAAAACATGACCAACATCAATAATCTGCTTCCTATTGCGTTCCCACTTCTTAGACCTTCCTAGTCTATCCAACGTTTTGCAGATACAATCAAATGTGACTGCAACACTATGTTGCTGGAAACCATCTTGTACCGGCATGGTGCATTAGTTCAGAGTCATTTTCAGTTAATAGCAATGTCGATGATGTAGAGGATGCCAAGAGTGCTAGAGAAACACCATCAACATTCAATTCAATAATTATGATATAAAGAATCTACCTATTTATTTGTAGGCATATAAAATAAGAAACCTAATCTATTTCTCAACGTTATTCATCGTGCCAGATTCAAATCAGGCTCCAAAAGATAATTCAACTACAAAACAAGTCAACCAAACAAAAGGATCTAATTAAAAGAAATTCCTGACTCGTCTAAATAACTAATGTAAATATCCTGTCTAAATATATATTATTTGATATTATTCTTTATATGCAATTATTTTCGATCCCAATTATTTCTTCCCCCTGTGGAAAAGACTTTCCCTAGAAAGCGAGTATGAAGATAATATTGATAAACATCCAAAAAGATGATATAGCGCAGTTGAGAGGTCTGCAAATCAAAATCATCTTTAGCATGAAATGAACTGCAATAAAGGATGTGGTATTCAAGATTGGCAACCAGAATTTTTTCAACAAAAGGCTCCATCGAGGGAACAAGTCCAACTATATTATCAGAGGCAAAATGTAAAAGAAACAGCAAAAGGTCTTACAAATCATTAATCCTCTATATGAAAATTGATTGAACATTCAACTCCAATGGTATGTCCATGCTCAAGGATGGATATGCTTTCCTTGGATATGGAATCAAAATAGAGATTGAAAAAAGAGTTGGTGGATTATCGCCAGGATGGATATACTCAAATTATAGAGCAGAACAATTAGCATCAAGCACTAGAACACTATTCCGCAACCAAACACACATCGCTGAAAGTGACATGTGATTCAACCAAATAGCTAAAACTCAACTTCAACAGAAGCATGTCAACGTCACAAACGGAAATGGCTCAAGTAGAACAAATGAAGAGAACGAGGGCTAGCATGGGTAGCCAATGACAGCCAAGTGAGGGTCATCAATTTGGAAGGCATGCAGATGTATTAGTAGAGAGTTCAAGTTGGTTTTCAATAGGGGGGGAATGTCAAGGGAGCAAGTGTGGTAATTAGTCTCAAATGGGATGGTTTTTGCAACACATGACTCATGCTTGCTCAAGTTTCCCCTTTCTCACCTTGATACACAAATTCCACCATAGACAAGAATATATGACTTATTTGTCTCAGTAAAAGGAAAATTGGAGGATTCATCAATTCTTTTCTCTAATAAGACGTTCACATCACTTTCTATCTGTCCTAAGAAGACATCATTCAACGTCCAAACAAGCTTGATAAAATTTCATCCAAAGAAGTAAAATAAACTTCAGGAAGGGCATAAAAGATATTCCGAGTTGACCTATAAAGATAATCAACATTGCACTCTGAGTATCCGCAAATGAGCCATAAAATGCAACAAGAGTTGCTCATTGAGCATAATACTTGGAAAAAAGTTGCGTCAAGTTGGTATATATTTGGTTGTAGAACACAATTGATCCATGTATTCTAGAGTAACATATTTACTTCAAAAGTTACTTATTTGGGATCAAGTAGGTGTGTAGTGATTCTCCATAACCACTAATATTAACTAAATGTATTAGTAATACGTATATCAAATAAACAAAAAAGTTAAGCCATATGAAAAATATATCTATTTGATATAATATATGTCTATATATGAATATCTATTACATATTCAATATAAATATAACTAAACTTACAATAATATACAATATTACATGCGCTAAACATATATATACACAAAATACCTACATATACATATAGATCTTATATATAGTGTATGTGTTATATGTATACTCTTTTGTGTATATTTAATGAATTTCATAATAATATTCTATTTGTGTGACAAATATAATAAATTTAAGATATAAAGAAAGGTTGTATTAGTATTTTAAAAAGTGGTTGTTTTAGTAAAATAAAAAATTTGGTTCAATGGGGGAGGGCGGAATTGCTAATCCCTACTTTTGGGACTTAGGAATCCGTATAAGCTATGCCAGACATATGAACGGGAATGAATCTATGAATGACAAATCTATTTGCAATTCATACTTAAACCATCCCAAAGGGTTTAAATTAATATGCTGTAAGCCTTATAACAAATGTTCTAAATAAACCACCCAACACTTGCAGAAAATCAAAATGGGTAAGAGCTCAAAAGGCACTTATGATATAAATGTAAAGAACAGGATCAGGGCATTGTACAACGAATGTATTGCTACTGAAGATCTTAGGTTTCCTGTCCAACAATAAGAGCATCCAAGTACAAGTCCAACAATGAGAAGTTGTAAGAAATTCTCACCAGAGAAGTGAGCTGCGCTGAAAACAATTGAACTGACTGTAACTGCTTGCTGCCATTTCATTTTGGAGGCAAGAGATGTTAGAAAAAAGCCTCGGTACACAACTTCTTCCAGCAATGGTGTGATAATGCAATAGACGAGAATGCAGGCTGTTATAGAGCTTGAGCCACTAGAAAGAATTTCTTTGAGAAAGGGATTGTTCACATCCTGCAATGTTAAGTAAATTGATGAAAAAATCAGACAGTGATGCTAGGCTTGGAAGACATCAATGACTCAAACCTTCATTAAAGATGTTTGCCCCACTTGCTCTAGATGAATGGAAGCAAATAAAAAAATTGACAAACAAACTTCAGAGGAAACAAATTTGAATTATATATACATCTTGGTCCGACAAAAAATTTGAAGAGAACATGGAAGATAATAGAAAAGCAATCAACAAAGAAAGCAGTAGTACAAATCAAAACTGTTATATTTTGCATAGTTGGAAAATTCTGATTGCTTTATCCTCCAATGTTAGTTAGGACCCTGCTTGGGTAGTCTATTCATTGTGCTGTCACTGCAGAACCATATTCTCTACCAGAAAACAGAGAGAAGAAATGTGTTCTGAACACTAGCTAGAGTCATACAAGAACCTAGCAAGTTGTGCCATTTGCACAGTGCAATAATTTCATACAATAAAAGAGAGAACAAGATTAGAATACATTCTGATTCAAGATAACATATGCATAATCATACAATAGAATAAAACCAGTTGTTGAGGTATGTACCTAAGCATAATTCGGACGGAAAAAATCATTTCAGCCACTTGCATAATTTAGATAATGTCCTGGCTTTAGACGTACATGAAGTACAAGAAGACAGGCATAGATGGTCACGTGTATTAGTAACTTTAGAACTTAAAAAAATGATCATAATATGCAAATCTTAGATTTATTGGGTTCTTCTTCAAAAAGATCCTCCTAGCACTTAACATCATGGGAGGCCCATGGTACATGGTACTCTAGGTTTGTTTTTGCACCATGTTAATTTAATAGTGAAGGTTAGGTTGATCTTCCTATTAGTAGAGAATACTCTAGAACTCCAAGTTTCTATCTTAGGTCAAGCTTGAAAATCAACTTGGGCTTCTGGGTGTTTTTTACAAATGTAGTGCGTTGATTTTACTTTATGTTGTTACAGTACGTTTTCCAATGGGTTTATCAATTTTTATAGAATTTTTAGAATAATTCTCTTTATGCTTATATTTCCAAATAAACTACACTTTCTAACTAATCCTGAAATATTTTAGTTACGGGGATATTTTACTAATCAGAAGATGGTTTGTTAAGATGAAAAGTTTATTACAAAATCTCATGTGTACTTAATCTTATACAATTTTTGTAAGCTTAATTGTCCAACTAAAATATTTATTTGATAGCTTTTAATTATGTATTGACGATTTTGCGCATAAGTTTCATTAAAAATTGACTTGAAGAACTAAAGTGAATTATAATTAAAATGTTAGGGACTATAAGGCAACGAATTAAACATTAGAGACTAAAGTGATACAAAACATAATTTTAGGGGCTACTAGTGATTTTGCTCGGTTGGGATTCTCAAGCTTCCATGTTAATGTACCTAAAGAGAAGTTTCATTAGCTAAATATTGTTGACATGATCTCCTACCACTTGAGTTATATGTTGTTTAGCCTATTGCATAAACATCTTCATTTTCTTATTCCTGAGATGATCAAAATTATTCGCAAGGCAAGATGCGAGGGATAGGATAAATGCATGCCCCTTTAAGACAGGAACTTCTGGTTATATAATCTTTATGGACTGTGAGGTTCTTAGTTATATTGGTTTTTACAGATGAAATTATTAAATGAAGAGGATGATAAAAGCAAATTGTTGGTGGTTAAACACAAAAAAATAAAAACCCACGTCCTTCGGCAACATCTTTTCTGTTAGTTTAAGTTAAATGATGATGGTAAGTTTTATATGAATGAAGTTATTTTTCTATCCTTACACTTTTCACCAAAGTTCACTATCTCAAGATGGGCCAATCCAAATAGGGAAATTGCATAAGGCTTTTAGAGCTCCAAAAGATTTATCTTGATTTTATTTTAACCAAAAAGATAACACCTTCAGTAGAGAGATGAGATGTACAGGACACTAAACAATCATATTGGCCTAAAGTATCATCATTACATTTACAAGATGCACCTAAAATCAACTATGCTCTGGATGTACTTCATAGAATGTATCAATCCTTGGATTACGCCTGCCTTTTGCCTGTTGGAGGATATTGTGTATGTTTTGTTTTTGAGAGTGCGGTGAATATATTTTTTCCTTATCAAAAGAGGGGATGGACTGGGAGCAAGCAAGAGAAAAGGTAAGAGCTGTCAATCTTCACTTGTCTCATCCCCAACCTCTAGGAAAAATTCATTATGTATCCGGTTTTAGTGAACATTGCAAAGCTAATGCGATATCTCACCTTGACTGATGTTTCGGACAGCCACATTAGGTTTGTCCAAGATATTCATCAAGAAAGACAGAAGCTAAAAACCATAAACAGAGATATCATGATGTCACAAGAAAACTAATTGTGGAATTTCAGTTGACCTCTTCTCCAAGTTCAATTCTTAATGCCCTGGTCCATTTTATCAATCAATAAAACATGACTAAGCTTACCTTGTGTCCCATCAGTCCGTCTGCAATATATGAAGTAATGAAAATCAACGAAAGAAGGAATCCGAAACCAAGGACTGACGCCAGCAACCAGCTCCTCTGGTTTCGCATTTCGTCATCCCGAAAGAAATCTTGGAGATCATATTGAGGCTTCCCAGGATACTGAAGAAGTAGCAGAACGATGCCAAGCTCCAAGGATTGAATCCCAAGTATTAAGAATGCCTGCGCTGGGGAAAAAAATAAAAAAGATGAGAACAGGTTGGTGCAATTTCATTCATTAAGTTTCACATAGAAAACAGGAAGAATTTACCTCCATCTGTGGATTAAGAACAGGTTGATGCAATATCCTGGCAGCTGCAGACAGGCCACCATAACTCAAAGGAATGTGGAGGCTAAACATGTAAAAACCCATAGAGCTCCATACACTTCCAGTATCAGCATGAATATCTTTTCTGAGAACTGAGAAACCCTGTTAAGAGAAGCAACAAATTACATGTTTTAAATGATAAGCTACACAAATAGAAGACCTGAAGAGAAACACAATTCTACATGCAACCTATTTTCAACGGATGGACGGCCATGTAAATTTAATTGTAAACCTAGTTAATACGATATAAAGTTGCATTCATGGAATTCCAGAACCATTAATTAGATTTTTGCTCCAATTTCTTCGTTTCGTTTCAATTTCCATTCGCCAGATTGCAGCTACTTCAAGGTTCTACTCGACAACTAGCATTAAGACAAATTCAAGGGCCAATTACAATTGAGTAACTGCACCTATACATTAAGAATAATGTGTCAACACATATTGACACTTCCACTGTATACGAGTATTAGTTTCTGTCTAAAGCACGATCATTATCTGATTGTTAACATAATGATTAGTTTGTTGGGTATTTACTTCTAGAAATAAGTAACTTTTCTTCAGCCAAATAATATAACCTCAACTTTTTCACCCAAGACATGGACGCAAAACAATTTATCAGTACAAAGTGGGAGTATCCCTACAGAAAAATCAAGAATACTAGCTTACAATTCAAACTTCTGATTAGTTTACAATCCAACTTGAATCACGCACACTCAGATACATGCATAAAAAGGTTTGCAGAGAATTCCTCTGGAAAATCAACTCTCTAACTTATAGAAACACAATTCTATTCACACGTTGGTCAATTGCACTAGGGCCATCATCCACAAAATGATAAAGGACGAGACACGTGGAAACACCACAACCCAAAAATCTAGGGTATACTCAAACTCTGGCCAGCACCAGATTCTGGAAGAAACCAGATGATTTCTCATAAGGTTTACAATACAATTTTCCTTTTGAGACTTCTACACATCACCTGATTCCAGCACTCAAATATTAACAGCACGAATCATAAACTACATGTCGCCAATTGCTCTAAATGAACAGTGCCCTCAGATTGGATAACTACATAACCGGGTAAGAATTTTCGTAGACATGTGCTTGTTATGACAAGCAAGCTTGAAACAATTCAAATAGCAAAAATTTATAAACCCAAATAGTAGCAATAACAACAGCAGCAACAACAATAATACAAAAGCGTAAAACCGAAATTACCTCTTGGGATTCTGAGGTGTTTTCATTTTTTATACAACGACACCTGAAAGAAGAAGCAGCACTGCTGAAGAAGTTGCAGTTGAGCAGCACTTTTTTGTAACTTTTGCAGAAATTTGTGGGAGAGACGCACATCAAAGGAGTATGTATAAGAGCAGTATCCATCTCGCAGTAATTTTCGACGCTTATTCAACAATTTCTTCAGTTAGCTCAAGGGTTCTTCGGCCTTTCTTTGTTTTAGATTTCTTTCATTTTCATCTATACTATTTCTATATTATATAAAAACAAAAGTTTTTTTTTTTTTTATGACACCAATACACCAATTTTTTCTTTTTTATAATATAATTCAAAATTTGATGAGTATCGAGATCATAAAAAATAATTTCTATAATACTTGTGAAAGTGGAAGTAGGGTCGATTCCACAAAAACTGGCTTTAAGTTGATTTCTTTGAGGAAAAAGAAAATAATGGGGGAGATTTGATTATAAAAGATATAATTAAAAATTAAATAAGTTAGAAAACAACTGAAATTATCTGACGAAGATACGAGAGAGAGATTTTCCGGTTAAGGTTAGGATCATGCTTAATTCTTGCAAGTTGATCATTGATGCAAGAATAACACATGTATAAACGAATAAATCAGTTATAGTGTTGGTACGGCCTAACACCCTACCTTTCTTTACTTTTCGTCTGCCAAGGTACGACCGTTGGCTAAATCCCTAATTAATAGACAACCTTGGGAACGTCCACAAGATTTAATCTATTAACAGCATTAAGAATTAGAAAGGCCTGATTCTAATCAACAAACTCCTACGAGAATAATTCATTTAAACTAGATCATGCATTCCCCATACCACAACTAATTACTATGACATAATTAATCATGCTACGTTGCTACTAAGCATTGAACTAAATAAACAATTACACGAATTTATAAAGTTCAGTTAGCTAAGCAAACCTTCTTGATAATGAACAACCGGCCGAATCATTCATACATCAGATGTTTGTAATAAAAGCACAGAGAATAGCATGAATATTCATTTAACAAGTGTAAAGAGAGCAGATAGATCTCACAACATATTACGAATCAAGCAATTACTATACCTTAACCAGAAAATAAGGAATTTAGCTGAACATATTAATTGATGAACACACTAAAAAGTGAAATTCCATTAACTCCGGTTATAAATTAAAAGTAAAAAAGAGAGTAAAATAAGCAAATGAAAATAAGGTATTTTGTTGAATTCCACCAATTAGCGAACAACCTTCAAATGAAGAGACCCCCTTATTTATAATAAAAGTCTTCTACGAATCTAAACGTAGGGGAGGATGAATACATAATTAATTCTAAAAAGGTAAATAAATCATAAATAACATGTTTTAAGGAATCATTTCCAAATCTAAGCACTTCATTCCTTTTTCTCTTGCGGAAATCACTCATTTTCCTTCTTCACCCGAGTTGATCACTCCACTGAGCGTGGGCACGCTTAGTCAATCCTGCAGAAATTGCCTTGTAATCTCCTTTTTCTTTTTTTGATACCTTCACTTCCAATTTTAGCTTGATTTTTGTCATCTTTGTCTCATATCTTTCCTTTTGGCTGAATATGCTATAAAATCACATGATTAGGAATGTTTTGGTTTAAAAAGGAAGATTAAATCGCTATAAAATTATGACAATTGCACAGTTATCAAAACATAAAATATTATTTATTATATGAACGTAGGGACGGCGTGCCACGACGGTTAGTATAAAAAAAGAACTCCATTTTCACTCACAAATAGCGGTTACTTACATCGGAACACCAATTTGTTGTATTACCAAAAATATCTTTATGTATTTTCGACCATCCCTATTCAAGTTTTTCTTCTCATCAATATGATCTATTTATACTAATATGAAATTTTTACTCATACCATATTCTTATTGTATCAATAATATTTTTAAATTAATTTAATTTTATTTATTTTTAAAATGTGATGTGTTGGTTTATATATCGTATTCTTATTTATAATATTATTTTAACAATTTTCATTAATCTTTTAATATTTCGTTCTAACCATATTCAAATCTTTGCTCCATTACTTTTAAATAACTAAAAATCTTAAGCTTCACGATTATATATATATATATATATATATATTTATATACTTATTTTAACTAATTAAACTCCTCATATTATTATATTTTCATTCTTGATAACATTTTTTACTTGAATTATCTCAAAACTCTTATATTTCTTTTGAGTAAATATAATATTTTTAAATATAACTTTTTAATATTACTCAAATATCATTTACTAATATCCCTATTCATTTTTATCACTTCCTCACTATCATAGCAACTAATTAAACACCTATCCATATAATTAAATATCCAGTTAACCAATCTGGTTAAATTGAACAAAATCAATCACTTAAATTGAACCAAATCAATCACTAATTTATAATTACTCTAAATTTATGATTAAACATTAAATCAAATAGTATAACTTATATTTAGTAAAGACACTAATTAAATAATATAATTATACTAATTAATTATTAATATTAAAATATTAAACATACCCGTTTTCGCCTTATTACTCATAAATCTATGTCTATATCTATATTATATATAAAAATACGAATATTCTAAGTGTTTGTTCGTTATTGTGAAAAGACACACATTACCCTTACTTGAATAATTTTTTAATTAGTAATAAATTATAATCATAAAGAATAAATTGTATAAAAGACAATTTAATAGTTCTAATACCTTTAAACTACTTAGACAATATGACAAATGCATCTAAGTAGTTGAAATAATTATTACTAAATATTTTTTCATATTATTATAACTTTGTCTTTTTATAACTAACTTTTATTTATTCAATTTGGATAATTTTTCTTAAGGTAACGAACAATTAGTATATTATAACTTTCGAGATATCTATAAAAGAACACCAAAAAAAAAATATAATATGTATAATTACTATTACTAAAATAAGGAAAAACTCTATAAAATTGAGAATAAACACTATTGATAACAATAAAAAGTAAATATTAGAAACAAATATATACTAACAAATTAGTCGTAGACTAAATTTCAATTGTATTCTAACGGAAGCGAAATATATATTTTTTAGAATAAATTTATGAAATAAATAAGTGTTGGTTAACAAATTAAGTAAGTATTAAGAATAAAAAGAATTATCGAAAAATAAAAGTACGATTTTTTATTAAAGTTAAAATTGTGTCTGAAAATTCAATTATTCAATATTAGATAATCAAATATGCACATATATAAATGATTAAGTGGAAGTCTGACTGAGCTTGTTAATACTTTAAAACATCTTATAAGATGTTTTAAAGCTTATAAGCTCTATAAAATTGTTTCATAATTTTTTCTTTATAAAGCTTATAAGATCTCAAAATAAAATGTTCATAATTGTAGGGTGAAAAGCCCTCAGTGATATCTTCTTTGACAAATGACCTAGCCAACTATTACAGAGGATTTGAAGTGCGAAACTCCTTAGTAATACAAACCGAAATATAAGCCAATAAAATATAACAGATATACAGAAAAATAATGAAAGAATAAGAGATAGAGAATAAGCTCAGATTTTTGCCAGATCCAAACCACAGATGCTCGAATTTCTTAGTCACAGAGACTTAGCTACCATGAACGGCCAAACCCACAGTTACACCATTGAAAACCACACCAAAGGCTCACAGAGATCTTGCCTTTAAACCGGTGACAAAGACCCACTACAAGAGCTCACTTAGAACTGATTAAAAGGAAGAAGAAGAGTGCATGTGTTATCTGTTCTTAGGAGCCGAGTGGTAGAACCCTTTTATAGGAAAAAGTAAACCGTCGAAATAGAAGTCTACGGTGGCTTTCGATAAGCCATTTAGTTGGCTATGGAAGGCCACCACCATTTCTGGTGGTCAAGTAAGGAAAGAATATAGAAGAAAGGAGAAGGAGAAGCAGATTGTCGGTGCAAGAGGAGAGGAAATGAGAGACATTAGGGTTAGGTTAGAATATATAGGTAGAGAGAGATAGGTCGGGTTACCAAGTAGTGGGTCGGGTAGGATTAGTGAGCAGCCAAGTGGGTTTGGGCCTTCGATTGGATGGGCATACCAATAATGGTCATTCGGACATATTTTCTTAACAATAATCTCATAAGCTCTTTAAGAAAAAGTAAGCCCAACCCATATTTTTCATAAAATTTTTAAAGCTATTTAATCTTAAGTTTTAATAGACAAAATCACTTTTACGATTGTATTAGTATTTCACTTTTATCATTCATATCATTGGAACTTTCTCCCCCAAAAGCAAACCTATGATTCTAAATTATAATGGTTAATTTAATGACCTTTTCTTTTTAGATATTATACAATATAAAAAGTTTATTTTACAGAACACTCTCATTACATCTTATATACTACAGTCTTTTATTTATCCAATAATTTAAAAACTTATTTCTGAAATAAAATTAAATATTTTTAAACTCGTAAAACATTTTATAAGATTTAGGAGCATATAAGATATTTCAAATAAGTTTAGCCGGACATTTTCTAAGTTTATAAGAACATAATATATTATTGAATACGAAATAAATAATACCAATTAGATTCATTATATGAATAAAATCAAGAAATCACACTGAAAATATGAAATTAAAAATTGCAAATAAAGGCAAAAATACTATTTCAAAATTTACAAGTTAATGAAGAATGTATTAATATCTTGACAAAATTAACATAATTATAGGACCTTGACATACAAATACTGCTAATTAGTATGTCTCATTAGATTAAAATTTGATTAAAAATAATTAGTTTGAAATCAATTCACATCACATCAATAATGTAAAAATGAAGGGCATCATGATATGGTAATAAAAGAAAAAATGTATCACACAGAAATAATATAATAAAAATAAATAAAACTAAAAACATAGAAAATCGCCAAAAAAAAAAGGTAGAAATAAAAAATGATCAATTTTATTAAATTAGAATTTCTCATAAAAAATTCCAAAAATAAGGGACTTTGACTAATTTTATTTTAATATTAGACTATTTTTATATGTTATATTTATTTTCACATTAATCCACTACAAGATCATTAAATATAATATCTGGTTTATACAAAATCAAAATTTTCAGTTTTAGGATTAAATTTTTTATACTATATAAAGTAAATTTACAAGAAAATTACAAATGATCGAATTAAGTGGTTTGGAACAATTATTATCATTTTTTTGTAAATATAATTGTAAATTTCAATGATAGAAATATAAATAAAATATGAATTTTAATATTTTCATAGCTAATAAATGATATGTTCATCTTTAAATATATATTTTTGTAGGTGCAACGCACAGAATACGCTCTAGTGTGTATATATATATAAAAGAGTGATAGTAGTGGTGGGCACATGTGGGCCATGCACAACTCAAGTCTCATCCCCATTTTCGAGAAACTATATCATTATTATTATTATTATTATTATTATTATTATTAACATTGATGAAAATTACAATTTTATCCTCTCTTTTCTTAATTTATATAATTTAGTCCTAAATATTTTATAAAGCTCCAATTTGCTCCAATCGAATTTAAGAATAATAAAAACTTGAATCAATAATTTATTCCTTAATTAACTAAATTTTCTAAATATTTATCAATTAATTTCATAATTATCTATTAAAAATTTGTGAATGTTACATTAACTTTCATCGAGTCCCATTTATTAGTCTCCTCTATCATCCATTTTTTGTAATAAACTTACCAAAATACCCTTATACACTGTAAGTCAATTTTTTTTTTCAATTTTGTGAAATTTTTTATGAACTAAATGAACATTTTTATTCTTACTATTCTTCAAACTTTCACTGGTGTTTTGTACATTCTTTTAAAAAAAATTAAAATAAATACAGTAAGGGCAAAATGACAATTTTATGCTCCCATTCAAGAATTTTATAATTTTATTGATTATTATGAGGGTATCAATAATTAAAAGGTATTCTTAGTTATATCAAATATAAAGAGAGTTGCTCATTGGAGTTGACTTTTATGAAAGAACAAACAAGCTTTTAGCTGTTTGAAGTCGTTTTTCTGAAGATGACTTCGAGTCAACTGGTACCTCCCATTCATTTGCTGTATCTGTTCTTTCCCATCTCAAGTTGCAGTAGCTCTTTGTCAATAACGACGGAACTGCTCTGTTAAAAGATCAGTTCTTCTCTCTCACAATCTTCCGCAGATGGGCCGGCTTGATTTGATGATTGAGTTGGAGCACGGGCCGCAATGTCAGGACGACAGACCGAAGAAGGAAGAAAGAAAGAGACCAACAAGAGGATCCCCGAGCAGAATCCACGATGATCACAACGAAAGCCAATCAAGCGATGAAGATGTAACAAATATCCAAAAGGACTATAACTTGTATCTGGCAGCCAAATATGACAACCTGGATGGCTTCTTGACCGTCCTCGATCGAGTTTCAGCAGCTGAGCACGCATCGTATGCTGACATTTTGATTCGACTGAGTCCTGCTGGAAATACATATATTCATGTAGCAGCTACACATGGAAACGAAGACATAGTAACTCACATAGCTGCAATGGTACCATCTCTTGTATTACGCAAGAATTCTGATGGAGACACTCCATTGCATCTTGCTGCCAAAGCTGGATAGGAATCAGTGGTAAGATCCCTGCTGCTAATCCGTAGGCAGGCTGAGAATCTGTTAACAGCAAAGAATGAGAGAGGAAACACAGCTTTGCATGAAGCATTAATCAATGGTCATGAATCAATTGCTCAATATTTGGTCAGAGAAGATCCTGTAGTGTCTTGTTATGAAAACAACGAACGCGAATCCGTATTATACTTGGCAGCCAAATATGGTTATACAGATTGCGTGCTTTTGATTCTTCAGCTCTCACCAGAAAGCATAGTTGAGCAGTTGAAGGAAAAATCTCCCATTCATGCAGCAATCAAGGGGAAGAATAGAGGTACATCCAACTTTTAAATATAGCTAATTAGGTGTCAGAAAATGGGGTTGATTGTATTTTAATTACCCTCTTGTAAATACGAACAGGCACAAAACCTCCCTGAGAAAGAAAAAAATGAAAATGTAATCTCTAAACTCTTGAAAAAGAAGCTCACTACCTTCAGTGTGGAGTCATATTGCCATTCTTTTTAAATATTCAGGCGGTCGCATCATGCTTTCAGAGGGATCTTTCTCTATTATTTATTTTCAAAGGGGACTCTATTGTACTTAATCCTAGAAAATATTGACAACAAGAAGAACCAGAAGAAAAAGCTCACTGTTCATATTCATGCTTCTAATGCCTGCTTTATGTGCTTCAGATGTTTTAGAAGCCATGTTGAACATGAACACAAATTTGGTTCAATTAAGAGATGCCAAAGGGAGAAATCCACTTCACTATGCAGCATCGTTAGGCTACCTTGAAGAGGTTCGTTACTTGCTAGACAAATGTGCTCCTAGTGCCACACAAAGAGACAATAGTGGTTCATTTCCCATTCATCTGGCATCCATCAACGGCAGTGTTGAGATCATCAGCCTTTTGCTTCAAGACTGCCCTTGTCCAGAGGAGCTTCTCGACAGGAACGATCTCAATATTTTACACCTAGCTGCCAAGAATGGAAGATACAACATAGTCAGATACATTCTCAGCACTCCTGCTCTCAGGAAACTCATAAATATGAAAGATAAAAATGGAAATGTGCCCCTGCATTTGGCCAGCAGGGAGGGGCACCCTAGAATTGTGAGTGCTTTGACATGGGACAAGAGGGTGGACGTTAAGATAGTCAATAACGAGGGGATGACAGCTCTAGATGTTGCTGAGTATTACATGAAGTACAATTCCCAATTTCGCCAGGTATGCACAATGAGCAACTGAACCACCTTGCAATCAGTTCATCAAACTTTGCCAGAATTTCACAATTCACAGTGTTTAAAATTGAAATCGCATAACGAGTATCTAATGCTCATCATGTGAAATGTATGGAGTTGTAAAATGCTTCTTTATAGTCTGTCCTGGAAAAAACATATATAGAAAAATCAGTGCATGCATATTTACAGATTAGGACCACAGAACCCCACTACAAGAAACAATGCACATTGTTTTATTGAATGCTGCAACAAACTAGCATCCTGATATCTACCATTCCCTCGATCAGCGTTTGACCTGGGCTGCTCTGAAAGCTGCTGGCACTCCTCGCTCTCTGTATCGAACAACTACAGGAGGACAGAACTCAAAGAAGAGTTCCAACATGGAAAATTACAAGGAAAGAGTCAACACTCTTTTGCTTGTATCAACTCTGGTTGCCACAGTAACTTTTGCAGCTGGTTTCACTGTGCCTGGTGGATATAATACCTCCGATGGAGATTTGGGAATTGCAGCCATGTTGAGAGAAAAGGGATTCCATATATTTGTTTTCTGTGACACTATAGCCATGTTTAGCTCCATTCTTGTTGCTGTCACTCTCATCTGGGCTCAATTAGGTGATCTCACCTTGGCGCTTAATGCTCTCACTTTGGCCGTGCCTGTCCTTGGCATTGCTCTTACTATGATGGCCATGGCTTTCACAGCTGGAGTATTCCTAGCAGTCAGCAAACTTAGGTGGCTTAGTACTGCTGTCTTGGTCATGGGCATCACCTTCTTCACGATTTTGTTTGTCCTCCTCCTTCCGTTATGCACTCCACTTACTTCAACTAATCGGATATTGCGCCACCTGTCCTACTATTCCTTCTACTTGCTCATACTAGCCACCAGAAGTTAGCCAAAGACTAGTTTGAGTAACAGTACAGCAATTCGTTGCATGATCTTTATGATTAGCCTTTTTGTACTTGTGTTTTATGCAAGAACTTTAAGGTTGATTTTAAGTTTTACCTGGCATGAGGTATTCCACATTATGCATTCTGCAATTCTTGCTGTTAGCGAACTTTATTTTTCCATTGCTTTGGTTTGCAGACTAAAATTTCAGCTTCTTTGACAGAGATCAGTCTTCACCATTGCCTCCCTTATTCTTTTAGAATTTTGAATCAACATTGAACGCGACCAAAAATGCTAACACAATACATGAGGTTCGATGTTGAAACTCAGGTATCAATATTAATGAATGCCACTTTTACTTACTCATACACATTAGTGGAATCACTCTATTTTCCGTATTAACTTTAATCTGCAATTCTATGAAAGTCAGGAATAAAGTCCCATAATTTGAAAGGGGGCGACAACTTTTTCTTAGCAGATTTCGGACAGTTATAAACTGCTGATCCGTAGCCCATTAATCACGAAGAAATGTATCTCAAGTCCTATGCAGAACGTCTTCTTCTCTAGAAGCCATCCTACTTCATTTATAGTAAAAGATCATAACTAGCAAGCTTATACACTCTAAGTCAGCAGTACAGAACCAGCATCTGGTTATTTCTCATGCTACCTATATTGGTCTTAGGAATTACCAACATGAGTAAAATGACACGAAAAGAAACTTTTTATGATTCAAAATAAATCTTATCTTAACAATGAACTTTCAGAGTGTTTAAATAAAATCAAATACAAGCAAAAAAAGTTATAAAATTTTTGAAAATAAGTTAAAAGCAAGGAGTATCATAAGAGCTTATAAGCTCATTTTCTAAAAATTTTATCCAATAATTTAAGGTATTTTTATAAATTCTCAGACAAGTTTGCCACATGCCCTGTAACGCCCTATATTACAAACTTCTCCAATTGATTATTTTTCATAAATTATCCTTTATTTAAGATGAAATAACTTACTAGGTACACCAGATGCTGATACACTAACAAGACCAATGCTTTAAAATTGGAGGGGACCGACTGGTTTAACCAGAAACCAACGAAAGGTCCAACCGAGTTTTATTAAAAATTTATAAAATAAAAAAATAAATGCAGATCAAGAAATGCAGCGAACCAGTGAAACGGTCAACCAGTTCACACCAAAAAATTAAAACAGAAAATTAAAAAAATATGAGAAACTCATTTTTACAATATTTTTAATCATATTTTTACAATATATGACTTTACTTGAAATTTGAGGATCACAAATTAAATTTGAGACGTAGATAAAAAATTACAGTATAAATCCATATAAAAAAATTCTAAATTCTATCTATTATTTTGAATTAAGTATTTAATATATTAAATTGAAATATTCATTCTTTAGAACTTGCACTTCGTTCAACTCTTCTAGTTTAGTCAATTTATTTATATATATATATATATATATATATATATGTAATTAATATATGTGTACCTATACCCGGATCAAGTGCTTCCTTTTAGCCAGTTCGAAAAAAGTTGGATGACTAAAATAACTCTTATTTATATATTTCAGATTAGTTATGAAATTATTGCACAGCTTCCTTTGACTTAGTACTGACATAAGCCATGACAAACACTAAGGGCCGAATTACTCCTACTTTCTTGGTGCAAAGCAAACACTTTTCTGCATCTTGAATATTCTTTTAGGACTACTTTGCCAAGAAGCTACCAACGTTAAAAAATACTAAAAACTTGACCATGGTGGTATTATAAATGCCATATACTGCAATTAATCAAATAACATATGACTAGTTGTTAGCTCAACTGAGTGGCTGTGCAAGTTACAAGTAGATTCCTACAAATTGAACTTTCCTAGATTTGTCACCAGCAAATAAGTCATCATCATCATAAGAAAATACTGCATTATGTGACTAACATTTTCCATATGCAGTACAAGGAGGTTCTGCCAAGACTATATTTCCATGAACAGATCTAATTATTATCATATGAAGAATAAGATGTTAGGAAAAAGGTTCATAATAAGAATCTTAAAAGGGCACTTGAAAAATTCCAAAAATATTACTTGTTTTTTATATATTCAGGAGATCCTTTAAGCATTGAAGAATATTCCAACTTACTAAACATAATAAAGTTCCTAATTTTACCATGTATATATTAACATGAGCTCTTACATGTTATTACTCACAATTTATTATAAGCTCTTAGCTTATTTTACCTAAACAAGTTTGGATCTCATGTGTAGTTTATAGGCTTGAAATATAATAAGACTCGTTGTTTAAGCTTTAAGCTAACACCCAACACAAACGTCTTTTACAATGACACTAGTGATTGAAAGTTGAAAGAGCACAATTCAAACAAAACAACAAACAACCAGGTTTCAGAGAAATTACCAGATAATTTCCATAAGTTGAAACGTTTGTCAATATAAAGTCCTCATAAGCGCCATTTTCCAAAAGAAGAATGCAAGTAAAGTTAATTGGCAAGCCAGTTACCTATGCCCGTGCTCAAGAATCCAGGTTTGCTGGAGGAAGAGGAGGAGGAAAGTTACGGTACTTCAGAAAATATGGATCCTGAGCTATACAGAGCAACAACTGAAGGTGACATTCTTCATTTTGTAAGAGCAATGGAAAAGGGACAACCTGACCGATATCACAGCCCACCAGCTTCTTGTGTGCAATTAGGCCCTCAAAAGAACACAGTTCTGCACATAGCAACAAGCTTTGCTCATTATGAAATTGTCAAACTTATCTGCAAGGACTTACCATTCTTTGTTGCTGAAAAGAATGCAAAAGGTGACACCGCACTGCATATTGCAGCAAGAGCTGGTGACTCGCTGTTGGTGATGCTGTTAGTTAATTCAGATTTCAAAGAGGGTGGCTTAGCTGAAAAAAATGACGAAGGAAACACTGCCCTGCATGAAGCTCTCAAATATGGGCACGAAGAAGTGGCTCGAATATTGATCAATAAAAATCTGGAGATGCCTTATTCACTTAACAAGGAAGGTAAGTCTTTGCTTTATCTGGCTGCAGAAGCAGGGTTTGTCACCATTGTGAGACTCCTCATGGACAATCCTGTCGGGAATAACAGTATGGGTGGAAAACATAAAAATAAGTCACCTGTTTATGCTGCGATTCGTGGACGCAACATTGGTAAGTTTCTTGTAAAACCATTCACGTTTGACTTTATTATAATCTCCAGGTGATGATCTCGAGTTAACACTAGGTAAGATGCACAGTGGGACAAGGACCAGATGAGAAAAATGCAAACATAGGAATCAGGTTCATTTATACTACTGTACGGATGAAAACAAATTTAATTTCCATGAACATGTATCAGCATTGACTTAGGAAGGCAAGACCCAAGTTAACCATATGAAGGGGTTCCACACTCTCAATTAATTTCACTTGAGCTAAAATCAACCGACAATGTTTCCAATGAAAAGCATCTATATGTAGGAAGAATACATGAGCACAGTTGAACAGTAAGCATTAAATTTGGAATGGCAAGATACAGAGCAACTCTAAATATGATTGTTTCTTATGTTCAAAAGGAAATTCTCTTTTCTAATCCGACTTATAACTAGAAGATGTGTTTATCTTGCAATACCTTACAACAGCTTGATAAAGTTGTTCATCCACTTCATGATATCAGCTGAAATATAATTTTTTGTTCTTTTCTTCTTTCTTTTTCTTAAAATTTAGATGTCTTAAAGTTATTGTGGGAAAGGGATCCATCATCATTTGAGCTAAGAAATGGCAAAGGAAAGAATCCTCTACATGCTGCTGTATGCATGGGATATACTGAAGCAGTCAAATTCTTACTGGATAAAGATTATGAATTTGCTTACCAAAATGATAAGTGGGGCAACTACCCAATCCATTCAGCATCCAACAAAGGCCTTCTTGATATAATCAAGTTTATGCTTCAGCAGCGTCCAGATACAAGGGATCTGCTAACTGCACACGGTCAAAATATGCTACACGTTGCAGCTAGAAGTGGAAAGTACGAAGCAGTGAAGTATATGCTTAAAATGCCAGGACTGGAGAAGCTTATTAGTGAAAGAGATGAAGACGGAAACACACCTTTACACCTGGCAACAATGTACGGGCACCTAAAGATAGTTGCCATGCTCGTAAGGGATGAAAGAGTTAATCTTAAGTTGCTAAACAACAATCGTCAAACAGCACTTGACATTGCTGAAGAACAAATGGAAATGGGATTGGCATCATTTCAGAAGGTTAGTGCTTTACTTGGCACGTTGAAATAAATTGCAATAACTATAAAACAAAGTTGAATGAAATTTGTCTAATGATGATACCTGCAACTTTTCATTTACAAGTTTAAACATATGATCCACATGTCTCTGCATAATCTCTAAGGCGATTGTCAATTTTCAATGCAGAGGCTTACCTGCATGGTCCTGAGAGTTTTTGGTGCCCCACAAGCATGTCAACCTAAGACTTCCAGAAGTGCATGTGTCAGGCTTGGAGACCAACCAGAGACAGAAAGTTGGAGAGATAAGGTAAACGTAATTCTGCTGGTGGCAACAGTAATTGCAACTGTTACATTTCAAGCAGGTTTCACCATACCTGGTGGTTATAACAACAGTAATCCTGACCAAGGTCTTGCAACCATGATAGAGAAGGTGAAATTTCAGGAGTTTGTAATTTGCGACACTATAGCATTGTATAGCTCTATTATCGTTGCTGTCACACTCATATGGGCACAATTGGGAGATCCTAGTTCCATGCAAGTTGCTTTAAAATTGGCTTTACCTCTGCTGGGAATAGCTCTTGCCATGATGTCTATAGCATTCTTGGCGGGTGTCTACCTCATAGTAAGCAAACTCTGTTGGCTTGCAAATGTCGTCATGATCATCGGCTCATTCTTTCTCGCTGTGCTCGTAGTGATATTTATTCCTCTGTGTTTCTTAGGCTCATCAAACTACCATAGATTCCGCCGCTTCTCATACCATCCATTCCGTCTGGTGTTATATACACTGGGAGCCTGAGAATTCTAAATAGCATACCAGGTTATCAGAAGATATCCTCAGTTGCAAGTATTCTGTAATAAGTCTGCGCTCTGTTGGGTTGTGGATCAATGATAATAAGTTGGTCAATATGTTGTGTGATTGAAACTGAAGAATTTCCGAAAAATTCTTCATACTAGATGGGCTTGACATGCCCAGAATTCTACTCTTCAATGTATGTGGGAAGAAATAATAGTCTGGACAGAAGTCTGCAGTTTATGATGTCCGTAAATCTGCTTATTCCTCAGAATAGTTTGCCTAAAGTGAAATGTGCGATATATATGGCATGTAAACTATATGGCCTATGAGCTCTACTCCATATCTGGCTGCAGTTTAATTAGCATAATACTCACTCCTTGAATTTGATGTTTAAAATTCTCTACTCCGATTATTCGTATTGACTTCATTAAACAGCCAGAAACAAAGATGATTAGAGAAGCACAAAAACTCATGGCAATTAGACATGAATCCTCTCAAGCATTAAGTTTTACAATGAGATGCTAGAGAAATGATAACTTCTTTCAAGTTATATCATACAACCTTTTTTTCCGTAGTGATGATCCTTATATGCTGTTCTGCTCCCTGATGAAAGTACCTACATTAGCTACCGAGCTAAATGATCCTAAAGGTAATAGCAAACAAGAAATTCATCATCTGCTGCCCAAAATCAAATACCGGGCCTCATTTGCTATGAGACCTACTTAAATTGATTATGTTGCCCAATTCATTCTGTTTGCTTTTGTTTTTGGTCTAGCTAAAAAATGGGACAATCTTGAGCACTTTCTTCTGGCTACCATACTCGGATTACCAAGCGAAGGGGCAAGCCTAAACCTCAACATGAGTGACGCATGCTTATTCAAGCGAGCACGAAAAAGGTACTAAAGAAGCATGCTTGAGGTCAAAAGACGACCTCAACACAAGGAGAGACGATGAGAACAAAGTGGGATAAAAACAGAGGGAATAGAGGATTACGAACACAGTCCTTTTGCAGTTCCATTTTTGGGGTGGGTCTAGAGCGAAGGAAAGAGATGTGTGGCAGAGCGCAGTTGAGGCGTCAAACGAACATGTTTGAGTATGGATCATAATTGAGCAAAAGATCTGCTCATCGAAACGTGGTCTTAAAGCGAAGATCTTGACCTGGAAGGATCGAAGAGAGCACTAGTAGATCGAGCTGTAGGTGCATGGACTTGGCTAGTGAAGCACAAACCAGTCATCTTTCCATAGAGAGTGCTACACACCTTAGCTACACTACACCTATGGTAGCAGCTTAACTATACTAGCTACAAAAGCGCTTAGCCCGTTCGCGCCTTCCAACTAGGAAGTCGCTCTCTGCCTTTTAAGCTGCATTCTCCTGCAACAACCCTGCATGATCCATTCTAAGGAAGGACTGGAGTCCCCGAGTATTCTCAGGTATCAGAGATGACCTTTGCTTCGATCCTTATTCCCCACATAGATCCACAACTATTCCTATTCCAGATCCTAATCTGACATGAGCCATGAGGCTATGAGAGAAACAAAACCAGCTTCAATTACCATTGAACCTTTATTTAGTTTAGTTGGGCAATCAAAAAGGGGGAGTGTGTGGTTCCTCAATCTTGGCTTGGGAAAATAAGGAAGATTCTTTTTTTGGAATAAAGACTAAAAAAGAATGTAAGTTTCTTTCTTCTATCACTCTATCTTGATCCTCTATAGTATCATCCGTTCATTACTCTAATCAGATATGTGGTAATTTATTTTCCTTGTATCTTGTTTTTTTTATATATGTATAAGAAAATTGGGTAGCTTAAATTCTAGTAACCACTACGGGTCAGAATACATCTTTGAAGTCACTTACAAGAATATTTATAATTCACCCAGAAAAACAAACATGCAACTTTTTGACAAGAAGCAGTCTGTCTTTACTCCTGACCAGACCAACATCCATTGGCATCAGTGGCAATTTATACCAACATATGTAGTAGATGAACAGCTCATATTTAGAATACATGATTATTATGTAGCATTATATGAATTATCTATTAGTACAGATAAACTCAAACATAAATACAGAGAAGAAAAGCATTCTGGAAAGGGAAACCAAGTACCACTAATTATTCATCCTAAGAGCAGCAGATGTTTATATGGTTTAAAAGTGGCAAACCTCATAGCTCATATAGTATTTAATCTGACAATGCTGCAGAGCAAGGTTGCCAACTGCATACATCAAGTTTACAAAGTCGCCTGATCCAAACAGCACAACTATGAGTTAGATACTTCATTGGTGAAACCAAACTTCCTCTTAACTAAACGAAGGAGCATCTAAATGAGTAGCAAGAATATTGATACCAAAATCCATAGAAAGAGGAGGGTAGTTGACAATTGTTGATTTGCTTTATGACTAGAAAACCAAAATACTGTCTCCAGCTAATCAAAATACTGAAGGATAAACTGAATGGCAACAGACCCTGATTTTAATATTTATTATCCTTCACACTGATATTCTAGAAAAAAATTTTGCTCTGGCACACAATAGTAAAAGATTCCTTAGGACTCCATTGTCAGACATATATGTATTGGATTTACCCAAAGTAATTGGGCAAATAGCTTCTAACATCTCTCATTTAGATCAATACTCAAAGTTATGCTAACAAGTTCAGTGGTTGAGAATCATGGATCCAAAATCATTTTCTCCCAATTCATTCAACCCATACCTTGTAGTATTCAATAGTTAACCCATCAACCCGAGTAAAAGAAAATACCAAAAAGTATGAAAAATGTAAGCAAGCAGAAACAGCATTTTTCAGCATTGAGAAACTTACAATGCTGCAATCACAACCAAGTGACAGATATTTGGAATGATAGATACACCATGTATCAGACGAAATGAACTACAACAATAAAAACAGAGATAAATATACAAATAGCAGCCATGGTAAATAACAGGAAGAAACAATAGTCAAAACCCAAAGACATCCAAAACAATTACAAAATCGTTAAGCTTTGCTACAATTAGACTAATTCTTCAAGCGAAACATCATTTCACTAAAGGAACATTGAACTCCATACATTCAATTAAAACCACAAAACCTTTAACGAAAATCAGAAAGCTACAACAAATGTACACAAAATCCTAAACCTAAAGACGACCTCAACCACCAAAGCCGTAAAGTGTACGGCCCTGCCTCTTGAGTGCATAAACCACATCCATGGCAGTAACAGTTTTGCGGCGGGCGTGTTCGGTGTAGGTAACAGCATCACGTATGACGTTTTCCAGGAAAATCTTCAGAACGCCACGCGTCTCTTCGTAGATTAATCCGCTGATTCGCTTAACGCCGCCTCGACGAGCCAACCGGCGAATGGCCGGCTTTGTTATTCCTTGAATGTTATCACGTAGGACCTTGCGGTGGCGCTTAGCTCCGCCCTTTCCCAAACCCTTGCCGCCCTTGCCCCGTCCCGTAAACCTAAAGACGACCTCAACCACCAAAGCCGTAAAGTGTACGGCCCTGCCTCTTGAGTGCATAAACCACATCCATGGCAGTAACAGTTTTGCGGCGGGCGTGTTCGGTGTAGGTAACAGCATCACGTATGACGTTTTCCAGGAAAATCTTCAGAACGCCACGCGTCTCTTCGTAGATTAATCCGCTGATTCGCTTAACGCCGCCTCGACGAGCCAACCGGCGAATGGCCGGCTTTGTTATTCCTTGAATGTTATCACGTAGGACCTTGCGGTGGCGCTTAGCTCCGCCCTTTCCCAAACCCTTGCCGCCCTTGCCCCGTCCCGACATTTTTCTGCAATTCGAAAATCTTTCCTAATCTTGTTTTGACTGTTGATGCGGTCTTCGAACTGACAATGGGAGGTTTTAAATAGAGGTGATTATCGATATAGAGTCGTTAGATTCTCAGTACTAATGGACGGTCGAAGATGGCGATCCCTGGCTTAAGTTTTAGTCGATCTGTGCCGTTGATCAAAAGAACATCGACGGTAGAAATGAGAGTATTCTGAGGACGTGATCGTGGCCTTGGTGCTGTCAGATCGTTTCGGCTTCCTAGAAGGCCTTGTTTGGTTGGAAAAACGAAATCAAGCGGAATTGGGCTGCTCCATACAAATATTTCTGGCTTAATTATTTATTTATTATTAAAAAAATTACAAAAATAATATTTTTTTTAATATGTCAACAGATCGACACCAAAAAATAAAAATTAAGTTAAAGACTGAATCGTAGATAGCATCCATGATTCGGAGGCAAATATTTTTTTTTAAAATAATGGTCGAGTCGTGGATGACCTCTTGGTTGGTATCCACGACCTTGAGCCATGGATACCAACCACAACTCAAGATCGTGAACTTAGTCCATGACTTTATCTTTTTTTTATTCTCGTAATTTATTATAAGTTTAAATAATTTAGTAATTAAAATTAATAATAACAAAAATATGTATATTACATTAAAATTATTAATTATAAATTTAAACATTATAATTACAATCAATTTATTACAAATATTGTAATAAACATACAAATATTAAAAATGTTCGCCTACTCTACAATTGCGTCTGTGGGTTGACGCGAGGTTTTCTTATTTTCTAGCCAATATTTTGTATTAGCTAATTTTGTTCATTATTATCATCATCACCAGAATTAATGTGCAATCAACTCAATGATGCTGCATAATTGGGCTCTACATTGCCACGATATGCACTAAATAATAAAAATATTATTAGTGAAATATTATATTTTGGTGCATATACTTGATTAATGTCAAGGCCAAAGTCAAGATCTACATGTGAAGAATAAGCTTCCATGGCTTGGTATATATAGAGCTTATTGAAATCAATCATCTTGTATTAGTTGAGACACATAGTAATCTTGAAACTTGGCCAGATCTACATGTGAAGAATAAGCTTCCATGGCTTGGCATATATGAAGCCGATTGAAATCAATCATCTTGTATTAGTTGAGGCACGTAGTAATCTTAAGGCGTATACGTTTTAAAAGGACCACTATATCCACCCCCATATCATCACGTTCAACTGAACCAATAGACATTCGGTTAGAACTCTCCCTTATCTATAGGATGTGGTGGGAGCATTACCGGAACATAACGTTACAATTTGTTGTGGCTGATGTGTTAGGATTTTCTTGATAATTTTTATTCCATGTGCAAATCAGTCGATACCGTTCAATATCTAGTGGTGTAGATTGACAAATTGCTCCAAGGGCATTTACCTCTACATTCTGAAGAATGTAGAGGTTGGAATCCGCTTTCTACATGTCTGTCAGTAGATGATGACATGAAATGACGTGTTATGTTGTTGTACCATTCCCAGTACCTTCATTCTGTGTCTCTTTTGTTGAAAATAAATGGCATTTGTACAATCGAAACATACTTTCTCTGTTATCTAGTGATGTATTGTATATGTTGCAGGTTCTAGACAGAGCCCGTACGATTTTTACGGTAGATTTGATGAAAGCGCATGTCCCTAGTATCTGCCGCTTTTGGAATATTTTACATCATCTCAAATTGACGAAGGACCCATTTGGGATTATGCATTTCCTCTATTGTATAGAATATTAATATTGAAGGACATGTTAATCTCCACACTTGGGGGTTAAAATCAGTTGGGTAGGCCATAATGACATCGGAGTCCATATCATACGGCTGCCAAATAAACTGTAGTAAACGAACAGATTTAATTAATGTGCATTAATATTCGTATAGACGTACGTAATGTCTTGAATACAAGACATTTAATCAGACTGCATCTCATTCAATATATTTCTTGTGACCCGGACAGTTGTTCATACTATCTGGGTGAAGTTGTGCTCACAGTTACATATCGCACCATATGGTGTTGTTGGGAGCAAGCGATTATTATCTGTGATGCGTTCAAAAAATACATGGGACCAATGGATAAGGACTATGCTCAAAGCTTGGGCCGAAGTGAATGCAAATCCTAAAGGGGGATCTGCAAAAAAGGCATTAGCACTCTAACTTCCAAGTTAATATCGGATTTAGGAGAAAAATAATCGAAAGAAATAAAATGTAATGAGAAATCATAATAAAGCAAGCAATTTTTGTGAGAGAAATCGTGCTAAGAGTGCAATTTGAATGCTAAAGCGAGAAGGAAGAGTGGTTTCTCAAATTCTAGAAGAAGTCCCCGTAGAGGGATTGAAGGTGTCTCTGTTGGAGAATTGAAGGTGTCCCTACTAGAGGGCTGAAGAAGGCGTCCATGTTGGAGAACTGAAGGGTTTCCTTGTTAAAGGACTGAATAATGCGTCCTTGTTGGAGGACTGAATGAGGCGTCCCTATTGGAGGACTAAAGGCGTCCATGTTAAAGAACTGAAAGGGGTCCCTACTGGAGGGCTGAAGAGGGTGTCCTTGTTGGGGGGTGCTGAAATGAAAATTTAAATAAAAATTAGGATTTCGTGAATAAAATATGAGAGAAGCAGGAGTTGAAAGTTGTAGTGAATAGCAAGACAATTTTCAGCTTTTTGAAGGTTTGTCTGTTAGGGGGATGTTGCCTGTATTTCTAGAAAAGGAGTCCCTCTTCGTAGGGACTGTGTTTATAGCTGCATTTCCAGAAAAGAAGGCAAAAATATGGGGATAAGGCACGATCTTATCTCCTCCTTGACTTGAGCAACACTTCTTTAGTTGGGGGAGGACTTGGCCCATATATATACGTTCCAGACCCAAATTTGCAAAACTAATATAAGCTCGTGTTATTGCTTTAATATTTTCATAAAACATATATGTCTACAAATTTAAAATTGAATGTTACTTGTAACAACTACAACGCTTCACCAATTGCAACTTTGCCTTTGGTGTTGGCATTACATAATTCACGATATAAAAATACAAGGATAGCACTGCCCCAATTGTAGTTCCTGGCTTCTACTATATCCTCTAATTTTGTAAGATATAATAATGGTATCAGGTTTCCTGATGAATCAGGACACATCACCCCACCCAGTAGGAGCAATGCAACTGCATGTGCATACTGTACGATAATTTCGTGCATTATGTTGGGAGTAATTTCAACCCGTGGTATGTGAGATATAATTGCATAAGTTTGCAATCGTGAAGCTTGAACGTTGTCGCACTTGGTCGAAAACGTAAATACGTTAGGCAGTAATCCTACCATTCAATAGTCCTTAATATTTATATTTTTATTGTAATATTTGTAATAAATTGGTTATACTATAATGTTTAAATTTATAATTAATAATTTTAATGTAATATACGTATTTTTGTTATTATTAATTCTACTTACTAAATTATTTAAACTTATAATAAATTAAGAAATAAATAAATAAATAAAGTCGTGGACTAGGTCCACGACCTCAAGTTAGCATCCACTACTCGACCATTATTTTAAAAAGAAAATATTTTGCAGCATCCACAACTTGATGCTTTAATTTTTAAAAAAAAATATATTTTTGGTTCCGACAACCACTACTTGACGCAAATTTGCTAACATATTTAAAAATATATTATTTTTATAATTTTTTTAATAAATAAGTAATTAAACCAAACGTTTCTTCAGCCCATGGAACAATCAAGTGGCTCAATAGTAACTAGGGGAGTGAGATGAGTCGAGCTGGCTCGTGAAGCGCTCGATTTTGAGCTCGACTATTCGAGCTCAAGTTGAGCCAGCTCGAGCTTGAGCTCATTTTCTTCTATTCATCCAACTCACAAGTTTTTTTATTTTTTATATATATTTTTATTTTAAAATTTTTATATGTCTAATTTCATATTCAATACTTTATCAATTTTATACTCAAAATTGACCATATATTATAATTATTAATCAATATCAAATATTTTATTTTAGGTAATAATAAATTATGGTACTTTTTTTTATCAATATCAAATTTGAGAGGGATCAGCCAGCCACTAGAGGACTCTATACTAAATCTAAGGGAGGATCAGAGTTATTGAACAACTTTGAGGCCATGATCTCCCCCAAATTCCTAACATTCTCCAACAATCTTGTTGTTGCCTATAATAGAGAGGTCCCCCACCAAGAGAAACACATTGACACGACCACATGCATACAATCACATTCACATGATCAAAAGAACATGACTAGAAAGACGTAGTCAGAGGGACAGCTTCACACATGCATATATTTTACACACTTTGAGCCCACCTACTGTACTTTTTTACCTGTTTTGCTACTATGTTAACTTAAAGGAACATTGTTATACTTAGAATTTTGATTTTTGTATCAATCTCTCTTGTGCACACAAAATCAAGCAATAACACTCTCTTCTTCACTCATTTACACGTTTTCATCATCTAGCACTTGTTTCACCACTTTCTACATTAAGTGGGCCAAGCACCATATTTTTTGCTTGCATTATTTATTCGACACTTGTGTCATTTGCACCGTCAGATTCCATCATGATGTGGTGATTAAAGTGTGACTTTTTAGGTTTATTCTCAACTAGACTTGAGTGTGATCACAATACAATTTAATTATTTTCAATTATACAATAATTGGAAATAGCCTGTTTCCACGGGTGGCTAGCAACGGTTAATCGCACTAGAGACTAGTTTAATATAATGATAAATATTTAGCCACTCGGATTCATACTAGTAAGGTCCTTCCATCGACCGTCTCCTTGCTTTAGTTTAAGGCATAGAATTCGAAGTCGATTCTCATTCTAGACTAGCCATCTACACTTAGTAACTCAAGAGCTCTTCTTTACCTTACTAAATTGTCATGGGAAAATCCTCGACTTAATAATTCAGTCGTTGGCCACAAAATTCTAGGGAAAACGGGCCTCAGAGAATATAGGATATGCTACTATTATAATACTGACAGGGAATGGATTCCTTTTTGGAACACACCATTCTCACTACACATTTTGACTGTACCAGATAAGGCTTATAATGATCGTATCTTTCAACACAGACATGTGAACTGCCATGGTTCCTCAAATTCGAGTAATAATTCTTGTACCACCAGAGTCGAAAATTTAAGTCATACCGACCAAGTTTTAAGAAGTTTTCATTTGACGACTTCCATGAGTCAGCTTAGCCAGTTAACTACATTGCCAACCAACCCACTAAGCATTGCACAGACGACACATTTCTCCTGCCGATGAAACACTGTTGCAACACTTAATGCAAGTTTTTATAGGACACTCGAGATTCTCGACTTGAAATATTTCAGACCAATCCGTTGAAGTTGGTGTCATGGCTGCCAATCAATGCACAACCCAATATCTTGTACTTATCCATTTGGTCTGTAGGCTATGTTGTGTAGTTAAGAAAGCATTAACATGATGAATTGAACACAACAAAAAATCATGTAATTGATTGAATAAAGTACAATATTACTTTATTCAAAACATAGATATTAAATTACATCCAAATTATAAAAAGTAGATTACAAATTGGCTTGCTAGTCACCTATTCTAACATATACCTATCGTACTATTTTGGGATCTCATTAGTTATGGAGGTCAGTATGATGCTGCAAACCTTGTGGTTGTTCTCTTGCCACTTTCAAAATGTCTCACGTTCTTCAAGTGTGGACCCCTTTGACAAGACTCGAGGAAGAGACTCATCCAAAATCTAAGTTTGTTTCTCGAAATTTAGGACAATATTAAGATTTCAGAGCCAAGCATTATAATTTATTATGTTGAGTTTATTATTTTCAAGAATCATAGTTAGTGAATTCTTAGACATCTACATTCAAAATGTAAATAGAAATTAGGTAGATATCGAAATATTAAATTCAAGTTAAGACTTGATCTGTTCTCATTAACCTCTCCCACTTTCAAAAGCCCACCACTCAAGTGAAATTTTTGAAAACCGTTTTCTAGTGGTCTTGGGGTCTACAAACGTAATTCTCCATGCCCCACCTCAACTGTCCCCCTCACAACTTGTGAGATCAAAAAATAGGAGGGTATTCCTTTGTTTATAACAAATAGTGCGGCTTTCTTTCATTCGAAACGTGCTACAACTCGTGAGACCACGAATGGGTGAAAGTAACTTCTTCACTACATTGCTATGAATGAAAACCATTTGATTTTTATCCTTTAATAGGCTTAATATTTTACTTCGACCATCCAGTGAGAGTTTATTTAGTTTATGAAGAAGATATCATCACATTAATGTTATACATAGATTAATATCCAATATTAATAAAGTATTAAAGAAATGCATCGCATGCAATAAAACCTAACACGCCTTTATTGGATGACCTTAAGTCCATACTTATATGATCCACTGAGCTCGCTGTGAATCAGTGGTCTAACTAGCGAGACCTTATGCTATTACAAAATTTAGATACTTATTATCACGTTAATGGGCCTTTGTAAACCTCTTTGTTTGGGCTCTCCTTCGCGGCCTCTATCTAATAGGCCTCCACTCCATGGACTTTGTGGGCTCCATCCAATAGACTTCCTCCATGGGTCTCCAACTCCAAGATTATATTTAATAAAATTAAATAACGCCTCACTCCTAACTATACTCAACATAACTTAAAATAGAAACTCCAATCAGAAGTTGGAGGAGTACAAAAGGAAGAAGATATAAAGTTTTATTATTATAAGGCTAAAAACAAGAGAGAGGGAGAGAGAGAGAGAGAGAGAGAAATTAAAATTAAAGAGGTACGCGGGCTTCACCCAACAATAAAAATAAACCATACGCATGAGTCCATTGGATTTGCGATCATCCATTGTTTATCCAATAAACAATTAACACAATTACATCAAATATAATCATGTCCATAAAAAATACATCCAATGTATTTAATAATGATATCCAATATTAAAATAATTGACATAGTAATAATACAATTAAAAATTAATATTATCTCCGTACATCCAATGTACAAATAATAAGGACTCTCTTATAATATGTAGTATAGATTTATAGTAAAGATAAATCCTAGTCATAAATTTTTTTATTAGTATATATGACACACTCAAATGTATGTTCACCATTAAGTTTAAACTTAAAAGAATTATTATTTTCAAAAAGTATATTTAATAAACAAAAAATGTATAAAAAAGGAAATAGAGAACAAAAAGGAATGTACAAGTTGACAAGAGAGAGAATAGGAAATTGAGAAAAGGGAGACAAATGAAATAAATAAAAGAATAAGATACAAGAAAAAAGTAAGACATCGAAAGGTGCTCTTATTATTAAGGAATAATTACACTCTCATTCTTTAAGATTTGATATAAATACACGTAGACTCCCTTTGGTTTGAAAAATTACATCTAACATTTTTAAGGTTTGCTTTCGCCTAATAAATAAGTCATTTCGTTAGTCAAATTTCACTGAATTTACTGATATTAATAGAAAAACTGAATGAAAATTGATATTTATTTTCGATTAACTTATTATTGACTCATTGTAGATCAAATAATTTTCTTTCGGAATAAACTACCTTTATAATGTGAAGATATACCTACTCACATATATTAAAGCGTGAAGACGTATAAGAGTAATTTAATCATAAAAAAGATTTATTTTACCTACAATAAGTCAGTAATAAGTCAATTGAGGATAAATATAGATTTTTTTTCTAATTTTTTTATTAATATCAACAAATTCGGTAAATTTTGACTAATGAAGAGACTAATTTATCAGACGAAAGCAAACCTCAATAGTGCTAGATATAATTTTTTAAATTATCATTAAAAATTACGTCTAATTACACCAAATATTAGGGCAGAGAATGTATTATCCCTATTATTAAAGTATAGAAGATAGATAGCTATAGATAATAAAGGGGGTGAAGAGTAATTTACCCCTATGATATTGAAAATAAACATATTACCCCTTTATAAAAAAATATAATAATTTACCCCCTTGTACTTTTAAAAATGAAACAATATACCTCCTTATATAAGGAGGTAAATTATTTCAGTTTAAAAATTATAGGGGGTAAATTATTATATTTTAAAAAATATAGAAAGTAAATCACTATTTTTTTTAAGGGGGTAATTTACTTATTTGTAATGTTACGTGGGAGTTGCTTGCATTTTTTTGGATAATAATTGGAGTTAATTTCCCACAGTTCATGAAAACAGGGGGAGTTTACGAAATAGAGGGGAGTTTTTAGGATTCTCGCCGTAACATAAGGGGCGAATCTGAAAGTTAATCAAACCAACACAACACCCATTTGATGAGGCAAATTGTCATTTTTGCTTCAGGGTGCAAACTGCAAAGGATCGAATTATAACGTCAGAAACCCCGGCTAGCAAGAGAAGATGAAAATGGCGGACTGGGAGATGGTAGAACTGCACAGAAATTCAGGCAACTGGGAAAAATTGGTGGAAGAAATAGTGAGAATAGAGAAAAGGGTCTTCCCAAAGCACGAGTCGCTTGCAAAATCATTCGAAGAAGAATTGAAAAAGAAGAACAATGGCTTGCTTTACTCTAAAATTGGTGGTGAAATTGCCGGATATGTCATGTATTCTTGGCCCTTCTCACTCTACGCTTCTATCACAAAACTTGCAGGTTTAATTCCTTTGAGTTGCTTTCCATTTGGAATGTGTATACCCATAGTTATTTGAATCTGTGTGCTTCATATATGTTTAGTTTTGTTTTGCTGGTCGGCTTGGTGAGATTTTTCACTTCGATTAAGCTTATATGGCTGAGAAAAGAAATTTGCAGAAATAGGGAGTGAAAATTTCTTGCTTATTTATTTTGATGATACGAAGGTGTTTGTATATTTGTCTCTTCTTAATGAGTGATGCTTCTTTTAATCGTTTTGATGGTAATAATGTCATTGGGAATTGGTAAAAGAATTTCAATTGACTGGTTGGATGCATTGGTGCTATTGCTTGTGTATAATATCTTCAACTGGTTCTGTTTGGAAATTGAATATATCTGTTCTTATGGTTTCATGGCTTCTGCGTGTTTGTTTTTGTTTTCATTTTGCAACCGAAAATATGTATTTTCAATTTTCTCTAGGTTCGTGCTAAATGAGAATATGTATTAGTTAATGATATTGTGTTTTATATTGAACTGTAGTGACATATCAATTCATTTTAAAAAAGAATACGTATAAACAAACAAGTTTTCACTTTAATTACTGTTTCAAAAACTGAAAATTGGAAATCAAAATTTGAATCTAACAAATACTACGGCCACTGGATTTGGAAAATGGGGCCGGAACTTTGTTAATTTATTCTTTAGACCAGTAGGCAGCATGCTGAAACGAGGCTACTCTTATTTAGTTAGAGGCTCTGATATATGTATTTCAGAAAAGTCAAGTTTTGTGAGTCCTGCGGCCGAGGACGTTTGACTAAACTTATGTAAAAGATTTAATAAACTCCTCATCTTACAAGATACTTTGGAACTTGCTCTAGGCTGGATCACAAGTTTAGAGATAAGCTCTTAAACTATTTGGGCAAAAAAAGATTATGAGTGTTCCAAAGGAACTTATAGATTTTTGACATCTTGTTCTGGGAGCTTATAAGCTTAAACCAAACATCTAATGATATTTGATTTAAAAATCCTATAAGATTTTTAATGAGCTTATAAACTTATCCAGACGCCCTTGGTTTTGCAAGTGAAGGTAGGACATTAGTTTAGTATCATTTGAAAATGTCGAGTTCTTTCTACTGTCAAACTTGTTCTCAACCATGGTAATTGTTTTGTTATCTTTAATACCATTCAGATTTTACCCAATATAACCAGCTGAATTTATGATATGGTGGTTTCCTTTGGCTCTCCAGTTGGTGTAACTTTTTTTAGTTTCTAATTAGTTTGTTTTTGTTCCTGAAAATGAAATATAGTGAAAGAGAACTACAGGAGGCAGGGTCATGGCGAAGCGTTGCTTAAAGCAGCTATAGAGAAATGTAAAACTAGAAACATCCACCGAATATCACTTCATGTAGATCCCTCAAGAATTGCAGCCATGAATCTGTACAAGAAACTTGGCTTCCAGGTGGATAGTTTAGTAGAATGCTACTACTCTTCAGATAGAAATGCCTACAGAATGTACTTGGATATTGACACTGATTAGCAGAACTAATGTATGCAAACATGATCAACCATCCGCTGCATTGTGGGCTATCGACGTGGAAAGGGATTCAGTTTGGACTCTGAATTACAAAATTCAGTAAAATTTCATTATGAGCTCTTTGAAGAGAATCCAAGGAATTATGCCTAGATAAAGAAATGGTGATCTACAATTGTCCAAATCTGCCCTTTTCATGGGACTTATTTATCATTGAGAACTATTGCCCTCTTGAAGAGATTTCGTTGCAGGACTTATAGCATCAGCTTACAGCGAAGCACAAGCTTCTTGTACTAAAAATGATAGGACATGCGGCTCTGATGCATCTATAGTCCCTTGAATTTGGCCCTTCATGATCAACTTTCCATGTTCACCATTAACTCTCATCTTGAATGAAAATTAGTTCTTAAATGATATTTTTGGTTTTACCTCTTTAAAGCCATGATGAAATGTATATCTCGAAATGGCAAATCTTCAATTCAAATTAGAGTACTTCCATTGCTTCTCTGTTGTTGCTTTCTGTTGCGGAATCTTGGAGGTGAAATGGCAACTATGGACTGAAAAGAACGGTGAAGTATGGTATGCTTAATGCTTTTGTCTTCCATAGATTCTGCAACAAACACGGACATTGTTTACTGCTTTCATGGCTAGCCGATGTAAACACTGTCAAGATTCTAACGACTTCGTTGTTCTGGTGTCTAAAAATTAAATTTTGTTCAGTATAAGATCAGTGGTTGGTCATGACAAAAGGGAGATAAAGTTGATACACCAGTTTTTCAACTCTTATATTATTCTGTTGTTGTTTTGTTCCTACCACCACAACCATTCCGGTCTTGGAGAAAATATATGCTACTTAAAACCTGCAGATCATGTCTCCTTTAGAAACTCAGTTGATATAAATGAATTCTTGTGCTGTCATTGTTTGATTAAAATTTACCATCAACTGTGCCATAAATGATACGGACGATTACATTTACACCCCATATTTATGATTTATTTACAGAAATTATTCATGTCTTTTGCTTAATTATAAAAAAATTTCCTCTAACAGCCAAAAAAATAGGGTAGCTTGTGCAATATTATTATTGTTTTCTAGGGGTATATGTGTTATTTTTTATAAAGTAGCGGTGGTTTGTATGAATGATGTCGATATTTTTCGTGGCTGTATATATAATTTTTTAAAAAATAGAGATAGTTTTGTGTAAATAGACCATAGGTCAGAAAATTTATATATAATTATCTCTAAATTCTATTTGGCAACACAAAGAAACTCTATAGAATTTTCTTATGGATACAAAGTAAATGAGCTTGTAAGAATTAAGAGGAAGCAACAGGTCGATACACACTCGATGCGTGTATTTAATAGCCGGAGTAAATTTGTTACATGTGTATCTATAAGATGTAGACATAAATCAAATGATTAAAAAAAAATATTGAATTTTCATTTCTAGAAATATAAATTGCAATTAAAGTTTTAAGTGAAATTGATATGAAAATAGACCGTATTAAAGCTATCGCTATCTACATGTATTTATGCAAAAATTAAATATCATTTATAATATTTTACTACTGTAAATCTATGTAATTTGAACATAATTTTACAAAAATTATGTAGTTTGAACATAATTTTACAAAAATAACCTTATAGTTTCCGTACGGTCAATGCAATTACCGAGTAAGTGAATGTTTTTCGAGAGATTTAGAAAAATATTTTTCAATTTTTGATTTTTAAAAAAGTATCTTTGAGGTATTTGAAATGTTATTTCTGCTGTAGAAACGGCTAAAAAAAGCATTTTTAAATAAACTCAACAAATATCGTTTTTGCACCATATTTGATAATGTCGTTTGAAATACTAAACCAAAATTATTAAACAACAAAAGAAATCAATTCCATTGAGAAAAGGGACGTAATTGGGATGTTGCTGCCCAGGATCGAACTGGGGACCTTTAGTGTGTAAGACTAACGTGATAACCACTACACCACAGCAACCCTTGTTTGATCGCTGCTGAAATGGTTGAAATTTGACTATGGAGGATAGGCGCAGACGAGTAAACTTCGGAGGGACAGGCGGAACCCACTGTTGTCGAAAGCATCATTGATCTCCGTTTCTTCCTTCATTTCCAATCTACACAAACCCTAACTCTGACCCTGACTCTACTTTCTGGAGTCGGGGTTTTCGTTTCCCCTATCAAGCTTCGGTTAACGTTCTTCAATCACCGGCCGATTTTCCGTGTTGGGAGCGGTCTTAGAAGATTAAAATAAAGGAATTTGCTAAAGAAATGGCTCGATTGGCGCGCAGTTGCATCCAATCGCTCCTAAAGTTGGTGAATTCTGGCTTAGGGATGGTGGGCATCGCCATGATCATCTACTCCCTTTGGATGCTTAGAGTTTGGCTTCGCCATCCTGAATCCGCGGAAGCCTCCATACCTTGGTAATTTTGTCTGTGTTTGTGCCCGTGGTGTAGAGATAGACTAGATTCAGATTCACGAGATATTTAATTTAGATTTTTATACGTGTATGTCTTGGTGACGGGATTGTCGACGTATCATGATAGGAACAGTTTCATGCTTTATACTTTTTAGTTTTTGAACATTTCTTGGTTTGCCTTGTTTTTTGTTTTTGGTAATTCCGATTGGCCTGCAGGTTCATTTACACGATTCTTGGCCTTGGGGTTACTCTGTGCGTGATCACGTGCGCAGGCCACATTGCAGCCGAGACTGCTAGTGGTTGTTGCCTGTATCTCGTATCCTATTATGGGTTTGTTTAGTTGATAATCAACATTTTATATCTCTTATTAGGACTGTAGTATGAAGATGCATTTACATAAATGTACAATTGCAGGTGGAGTTTAAGAATGACGAAATATTTATTATTTTTTCTGTCGTTTCCGTTGGTCACCCAAATTAGGTTTTTTTACTGAATTAATGAAATAGCTCACCCACATGCCTTTTCAATTTACACCAACTTTTGCGGAATTTCACATTTAGGTGAAGGACTGCTACTTCTTCATTGTCGCTCTCTTGGCAGTAGTTTATGTGAGTGAATTCATAACTATGCGGCTTTCTTGTATAATTGCCCTATTTTTCATTAGGATGACTGTTCTAATGCATGGGCTAATACCAATCTAATAATGAAAATCTTTTGTAGGCCAAATAAGAGAAGGCGCATGTAGTTTGTGATCACATGCATAATCATTGCTTCTATAGAACGTAATATATGTAATTTACTTATTGACCAGAAATTGAAATTCATTATGGTTGCAAAAAATACAGAAATCCCTCCTTTCCTCCCCCTGTCACTCAAAATAGAAATTTCATGGTCTTGGATGCCTCTCTTCAGTCCAAGTTATATTTTATTATGTTGCTATTATCTCTCTGGTGCTTTTTGAGCTTTAATTTGTTTAAAACAAGCTTCTGCATGATTAACTTAAGTAATTTTCCAGATATTTGAGTTCTGCCTGTAATTTCCTTTAGTTAGCATGATAAATCAACAAATTAAAGCTCAAAAAGCACCAGAGAATACGTGGTATATGGCATTTTGCCTTGTTGTGTACTTGACCTTGCCATCTTGTGCGCAGTGATTTTCCCTGTCTCAAGTTTGAGCTGTATTAAGATAATTTTGAGAAGAACTCCTTAGTACATGTGAAGCATAGGTCAGCGAGTAGCATTAATGCTCTGATCTTCTTTGAACGCTTCTCCTTCTAGAATAACCTTTTTGATACACATGATTTCAATATGTAAAACCATGAAATTCTTTTTGGTTAAATCAGTAGTTTGTTGTGACAGACAAATTGAGTGGAGATGTTTCAAACTTTCTGTTGACCAACCTAAATAGCATTTCACAGAAACTTATTAAGACCATTTTTTTTCGATTTTATTCTATAACTGTGCATGCCTTTGTATGTAGAGCATGATCAGCATCTCTAAGGTAGTGCCAATTAAGACTCACAAAAAAACCTAATTATGGTGGTATTTGGCTTCAAGTACATGTCTTTTGTTTTCCCCTTGATGCATTTCATCTTCTCACTTGTTGACCTAGTAGAAATCATGCTTGATGTGTAGCTTTTCTGCTGTAAAAGTTTTTGTAGTCTCTGGCATATTTTGTTATGGCAGAGTTTTGTGGTCATATTGCCTAGTGTGACTCATTCAAATTGGTATTGTAAGAGATTTATACATCCACAGTGCATTAACTCACATAGCAAATCTACACATATCACTCCTTTGTTTACTTAACCAGCACAGTATATGGCTTTTGTCTTTCTGCTTTTTGTGATGGAAGCTGCAGTCACTGCAGATGTATTCTTAAACCATGACTGGCAGGAGGTACTTTTCACTGATGTGTTCCTTTTACTCTACAATGGTACCATCTTAGTTTTTGAGAAATGGTTAAATTAACTTGATGCTGTATCAGGATTTCCCAGACGACCCAACTGGATATTTTGATCAATTAAAGAATTTTATTAAGGATAACTTTGACATATGCAAATGGATTGGCTTGGGAGTGGTGGCTTTACAGGTAGACTTATTTTGCGTGAGGATTGTCTCTATTATACCTCTCTTTACATGCACTTGCACATGTAAGTATAATGTATCCTGAAAGATAAGGAAATAAAGGGAATAAGAAGATTCCAACAATCCTCAGTTTCCATCTTCACTCTATTTGTGTAATAATATTGAGCTTCATGGAACACTGGAGATGATTAGCTGCTATTACATTTTCACAATTCTGTGGGTCTCTGTCCAAAATTTTTTCCTTGTTGCATGTTTATAAATGTTTTTACTACTCAAAGATCTGTTCAAAGTAATTCTAGTAATTGTTCGAACTCAATAGCTCTATAGCTCAGAACTGCTGGCTGCCAACTATAACATCTAACTCTTAGCTACTAGTTCAAGGAGGATAGATCAGTAGAGCTGCTATTCTATTCCTCTCTCTGTTGTTCTTTTGAAAATAAGGTTTTAGGTTTAAGAATTCTATATCAGATCAGCTCAGTAATAGGCATGGACCCTTCTGAAGAAAATAGAAATTATAAACTATACTATAGCTGCACACGGACTTTGCTGTATCAACTTCCGATTTTGTTATAGCACTGAAAAGAAATATATGCTTTAGTTGATTAGGAAATGCAAAGTAAAAGTACTACTAATATTAGATTCCATATTGCAATATGATTTGGTATAGTGGAACTGTTAGTAAATCTCATTGTCCAACTCCAATCATCAATTTGCTGTATTATGATATCACCCTACCTCAAAAAGGTGGTTTTTCTAAGATGAAAAAATGACAAACAAATAAGAGTATCAGAATTTAAAAGCAAAAATTGCAAAATACAACTCTACAAAATTGAGATGAGCAACTGGACGACCTCTATTAAGAGGTACTGTTGTGTCTCTCAAATTACCCCCTTTTTTTTTATTTATTAGTTCCTTATGAAAAACATTTTGGTTTACACCATCTTGTTAACTTCTCTTATGGTGGAAATGGTTCTTGCATGCAGGGCATAAGTATGTTATTGGCTATGATTCTGAAAGCTTTAGGTCCACATCCAGAGAGATACTATGAAAGTGATGATGATTATTTACCAGATAGGGTTCCCCTGCTGAAGAATTATGTTCCCCCACAACCTTATGTTGTTAGCGACCCAGCATATGGAGTTAAAAGCGATGCTTGGAATATAAGAATCAATAGCAAGGTTTGTGTGTCACTTATTATTTTAAAGTCGTTCATATCTCCTACATGTTCAGAATGTAAACTTGTACTTTTCTTTTAAAACATGGGGAGTGCATGTTTAATGGTTGACATCCTTGTCTTAGTTTTGGTAATGTTTGCCCACCCCATATCTGATTTTGTAAAGTATATTGGAGTTGATTGCATTTACTTTCCTGAAATAGTTAAATTACCGACTATCTCCTTTTATAATTACAAAAATCTTCCCTATGAGTTATCATATTTACCTAATTTCCTTTGCCAGTTGGGTTTTGGTGGAAAAGGATAATGTCAACAAGACTGTTAATGAACTTTCTATTTGCCTCCGGCCTAACTGTTATTGTATTTTACTAAATAAAATACCCTTGTCAAGATTTGAAGCTTTGAGTAAATGCATAATAAAGGACATACAATGAAATACTGTTCGAGAAATATAGCCTCTGAATGAAAAATTTAGCTGTTAAAAGGACAAGGACAAGCAGTTGTAGGTGGCTTGTTTTTTCTGCCATGCCCTTAATATGTGTGAAAGACTAACAACCGTACTTGTTGGGGAAAATTATATCTACACCTCCTGACCTATAGTCTATTTACATAAATCACCCTTGGCTTTTAAAAAATTACATATACACCCGCCAGAAATATCAATATCATTTACACAAACCACCTTGCATTTTGAAAAATTTCACATACATCCCCTAGAAATGTCGACAACATTTCACAAACTACTGCTTCTTTTTGGCTGCAAGGCTTGGTTTCTGTAACTACGCAAAAGACAGGGAGTATTTGTGTAAATAGACCATAGATCAGGGGTGTAAATGTAATTTTTCCCTTGTTTTCTTAAATATATAAAAAGTTGTTTGTTCAAGTACTTTCAGTATTTTATGATTAAATAATTTAGGAGGTACGCTTGAAAAATAATTAAACTAAATTATATATAGGAATAATTTGAAAGATTATGTTTCCTTTCATTCTTTCTGCTCTTGTAAAGTATGGTGATGCTTAGTTTCACGTATTTGTTAAGGTGATGGTTTCCTTTCTCGTTTCAGTAGGTTACAAGAAATTTCTTGAACCTACCAACTGCATAGCATGCATGATTGGCTCTGTTTGATGTTTTCTATTTCCGATACAGGCAAGTAGGTGAAGATGTTATCTTTGTGATGACATTGAAAAGCATTCAGACGAGCAGTGGGAAGAGGTTACTGCATCTCAGATATCAGCTCTAGAAGTGTTTGGTTGTCAAAACATTATTTATGAGCTTCAATTGGTCGACCTGTTTCTCATGAATATGTGCATATATGTAAATGCTTCATGTAATCTATACTTGCATTTATGTTAGATATATGGTACTGTAGAAGATAACGAACTGGAGATATCATATATCACAAGGAGAAAGATGATTAGAGCCTAGCCACTACTGGTTGCCATTTACATCTTTGCTTCGGTGAGCACATTCTGCAAGTCATTTACCATTTTAATTCAGTTTTCTAGTCGTCCAAGTTGGCAAAGTTGTGTCCTATGCTAGTTGAATCCCTTATCATCTCATTGTGTGGCCTGAATTATCAAATCAAGCTTAAATCTTGATACATAGATGTAATCATTATCAATTTTTCTCCATGCCATTGGCATTCTGCGTATGTTAGTATCGTAAAAAAGTCGAGACCTAATCTAGATTGATGATTCGAGTTCTGTTTTAGACAGCATGGAAGTGATAAAGTTTCCTGGTTTTGGTAATGGTTGAGTGCTGGTATTTTCTTGGGACGGTGTAAGTAGAAGAAAACATTAGCTGTAGTTTGACTAAAATGTGATATGCTCATTGTTGATGGATGCTTTAGTTTTCTCCATCTTCTGTAAGATTACATTTAGATTGATGAATTTGAAATTAGGGATTTCAAATTCTGAATGACAAATATCTGGATTTATTCTATATTACAAAGTATTCATAAATATTTCAATTCTCATTTTGAGTTATGGCTTATCATATATTGATAGATGTTAAATTCTTTTGACATCGACCAATCTGAAATACTTTGCATTAGGCCAATAATTCCTTTAGCCCTAACTTTCAGAAACAAAAGTAAAAAACTTTCCCAGTTCTGTACCACTTGTGTACCTAGATTCTCAAGTGTATAATCTAGTACTTGTAGAGATGCATATCTTCCACTCTTGTTTATTTTTGTCACTAAATATATGTAATTAGTGATAATTTTAATATTATTATTTATTTCCAATTATTAATGTTTATTATTATTATTTTTTGGTAGTATGTTAGATTGCATTAACAAAGATAAAGAAGCAGTCATAACTACATTTGCAGCAACATCAGTGCTCCCCCTCATCACCAAACTGTCACTTGGTTTTGCAGCCCAGAGTCAGAACATAACTGAAGGATCACATTATAACTCATTCTGAATAAATCTAATATTGCTATCACACAAAATCACATCCCTTCTGCAAGTAGAGTTCTTGCATTATTAACTTTAAAGTTGATGTGGCTACCTAACATATATTTCCAGTTACCGTGATGAATTTTTTAGACGGCCCGAATCCACATTTAAGCATTCTGGTCATACCGACCCGATTTAAATTCGAGCATGTATGGATTTATGTAGCCAAATGCGAATAAAATAGTAGTAATAGTCTTCATATAATTGTATAATTCGATTGTCCCTGTAACTACATGCCATCCATGATAACAGTTTTGGCTACCTAGTTGTTCTTACGATGTGTTGTTGACTTAAACATTAGAGAGCTATAATCAAAAGTTTTTTCAGTATTATTTTCACATGCTATTTCTGGATTGCTTATATCCAAAGGATTTCACCTAATTTGGACACATATCAAAAGCTCTTACTCTTTTTGTTTCTTTTCTTTATTTTGGTGGGTGTTATAAGATTATCGGGAGTTGAATATTAGACATGAGATCACATGAAGTGAGTAACAATAATTGATTAGGTGATGTTGCAACTTCCATGTTGTTCATCAAATGGTCCACTTTCACTTCACATGGATAAGGTACTTCTTTGTTAGTTATATGGGCCACAAACCATCAATATATTGAGGACCAACTCAACAACAGGACATTATAGATGTGCCATTTTGGTCAATTTTTTTATAAAGATTTTCGTATATTTTATTTGGACAATCATTCATCAATATTTTTGTAATGCAACTTGGGCATGTCAAGTCAATTTCTACTTCTTACCCAATATTTGTTATAGTTTGTTCATACAAAAAATATCTCATTTTGGTTATTAAAAACAAAGTATATAGAAGATTTCTTCCATTTTCCTTTTTTTTTAAATTATATATATGTAACTACCAAAAAATTAAATAAATAAAAGAAAATATTAACGACCAAAAAGATCAAGTAACAAGAATTTTTATTTTATTTATAATAGCGAGTTTCAAAATTTTAATAGTGACAATCCAAATTAGTTGCAATTTTCATCTCCCATATATAGGGACGCCATCCCATGAAAAGTTGATCGTTAGGAATATAATTAGTAAAATTTATTTTTGTTGTCCCACATTACTTTTAAAATAAACTCTCAATTAGTTTATATTACACCATCCTTTTACATTTGGGTTGAAACATGTGGGTAGGTGAATTTTGAAAGAAATATCATACACGAGGCGCGTCTGTCTCGGTTTGAGCTGTTTGGGTTGCTTGATTATATATATATTTTTTGTTGGAATACTTTTAAATCCTACACTTATCCAACTCTTTTATACAAAGTTGACCAAGTTTCCAGTTGTCGAGGAAAATTTATTTTTTTTAGACGTTTTATCATATTTTATCCTGCTAACTCTTAACAAATCGAGGCCTTCCCTTGTATAAAAGGCCTCAGCCTTTTCACTTTAGAGATACATATTCGAAGCTCACTTCTCCTCTCCTCTCTACAACTTTCTTCTTCTTCTTCTTCGTGATTTAGCCCGTGATTCCAACTCTATACTATAAGTGTACGTGTTAGAGAGTGTTGTGCTGATGCTGGAGAGCAAACGGCTATAACGATCCACTACAATCGTATCGAAATTTTGCTTTCAAGAAAGTGGTTATTCCACAAAACAATGATATCATTTTCTACTATTTCTTACATTGACTTGACAATTTAGTCCAGCAAAAAAAAAGTTCCCAATTCCCAAAAAGTAATAAACAAATAGAGTAAATTATCAAATCAACTTTTCATGTGGTTGAAATTGCTAAAATACTATATACACAGGATAGAAATTGATTAACCCGTAATAAAATAATTATTGTTACTATAAATGTGTCTCTAATTATTCATATTGTTAACTTATGCACAATACCTATACATATCTTTAGCAACAAGTCTAAAATTATCACTTAATATTAGGGAAAAATACAAGCGATCCCCTTACAATATCGCAAATAAACAAATTACCCCCTTATGAAAAAAATAAATAGTGATTTACCTTCCTGTATTTTTTAAAATACAACAAGTTATCACCCTATGATTTTTAAAATGAAGCAATTTACCTCTATTACTTCATTTTAAAAAGTTCAGAGGGATAAATTGCTATATTTTTTTCATAGGGGAGTAATGTACTCATTTTCAATATCACATGGGGGTGAATTACTATCCACCTCTTAATATTATATCACTGTAGTATTATATTTATCGTAATATATATATATATATAGATATAAAATCAGGGCAAAATTTTCACTTATAGACTGCTTATACATTTATAATATAGCCTATATGAAACTAGCTAGTTTAAAATTAATTTCACAAAAAAAAAAAAAAAATCGATCCAACTTTTGAAAATTATATGACTTATAATTTGCATATTTCCGAATATACCCTCACAGAGCATGTAATAAATTAATGCCATAAAGTCTGTAATTGTTTAGCAGACCAAATTAAAATACATTGAGCGTGCGAGAGAAGACGTGCATGCATGCACTCTCTTGCACGTTGAGAGAAAATAGGAACACAATCATGATTTTGGAATATTCAATAGAAATAGTGGTGATTATAAGATTATGAATTTGAATCTTACGTGATGAATTCAAAAGTGAAAATTTGAGTCTATTTCACAAGAGCTCGGATCGAAATTGATATATCCGAGCTCTTTTATTGAATTGCTCGTTCGGCGAGCATTCTCAATATTATACCTTAAATAGGACTCGAACTCCACATTCTTTAGCATGAGGTTTGAAATCTCGAGTGTACATCGTTTCACCATCAAGACATCTTGAAAGTGCATTCCTATTCCGTGAATATGATATCTATCTAATGTGATGTACGGAACATATGACAAAGGTGCATGAAGTATTTTGTTCGCCGATCATATAGTGAGTTGGACATTCGATTGCTTCGATTCAAGTTATTCGGGGCTGAAAAATTATACTTATACATTAAGCAATTAAAATAATTGAGGGGCAATATATTAAAAAAAATAAAATTTATGAATAATTTCAAAAAATAAATTAGAAGACTTGGAGGGCAAATATTTATGTATAATGTTTTAAAAAAATTGAAAACCCCTATCCCAGACTCCGTCCTTGTGTATAGATTGTTATTGTATATAATGACAGTTGTTGATAAGATATAAATATTCGATATAAACGAATAGTATATTAATTGTTATAGTTGATAGGAATTGAGATCATAACGTAAATGTAAATAATTTATTTTAAAAAAATATATAAATATTAATAAAAATCATGTAGTGGGGTTTAGATAATTATCTTATATAATTGCACTCTATCAACATTAATGTGTTTAAGAGTTGGCTATCACATGAACCCCTTATGCAATCTTTTAGATGAGGTCAATATATAGACCATGAATGTGCTGTCTATTTTAAGTCAAAGGAGCCTTATATATGTATATATATAAATGTATAAACCAGTACATTATATCAATAGAAAAAGAAAAAGAAATAATTAATTAATAAAATTTTTAAAAAGTTAAATAAATTAGTTATTTTATCATGAAGGGTATTTTACTTTATAAAAAATTAATGCGAACTTCTGTTTGTGAGTGTGGAGGAGACTTTATTTTGTATATATTACTATATGTATATATAGTAATATTAAATGAATTATTTATGTTTTTCCGTAATTATAGAAACATGGAGTAGTTTGTGTAAAAATATTGACATTGTTGGAGGGTGTATGTATAATTTTTTAAAAATAAGGGTGATTTATATAAATAATTCTGATGGATGTATGAATAGTTTTACTTTTTTATAATTAAAGTTAATCTTAGAGAGTATCAATGTAGTTTACCTAAGAATATTAGTATTTTGTAATCAGGGCTAATTTTAAAAGGTATCGATATAATTTACCTATTTACAACAGATTTTCCTGTAAAAAATAATAATACATGAAAAATTTATCCTAATAAAAAAATTTATCCCAATAAAATTTATTTTTATTGGGACGTAAAATGCAATTAATCTTTTATTATCTATTCATTTTTTTTATATGGTGAATAAATCTCCAATATTTCAATAATTCCTTAATAAGAAATTGCTTGTTTCTTAGTATAATTGTTCATATAGATGAGTTTTTTTTTCCCCTTTTCCGAACATAAAAAATAAGAAAAAAAGCAGAGCTTCTTTTTACCATATATATTCATCATATATGAAAAAACACCAATTAAATGACCACTAAAAATTATTTGTTTAGTCCTTTAAGTTTGTCTGCTATTGATTTTAGTCCTTTAAATTTATCCATTTTAATTTTAGTCGATAACTTTCAAAGTTGCTTAATTTTAATTATTTGGCCCAATTTCGGACAATTTTACCCCTGCACAACTTTTCAAGAGCAATATTAGTCCATATATATCCATTCATTTTGCATCTCATAGCTAATGCTTGCCTAGAATGATATAAAAGTTCATGTTTATTGAAAAAATATTTATTTATATTATACTTAGAGCATTATGATAGACTATTAGTTTTTATCATCAAAAAGGCAAAAGAGTCATGAATTATGCTAGACGACCAAATCCACACAAAATCGATAAATAAAGAATTGAATCTAATATTATCAAAAATAAAGAACCAAAATAAATTCAAATCAAAATTATAAAATAAATTTTTTTAAATTATTTATTATATGTACTTACGACCAAAATATCAAGAGGACTGGTATGAGAAAAAAACACACATGCACACAGAGTGTGAACAATACTCTCATGGACTGTCCCAAGGCCAGAAGTCATTGGTGAAGACTTTGGGGGGAGGGCGGCCGTTGTTGTAGCGTCACTTTCAATGTTAATTTGTGGCACAGTTCATATTACTACTATATTAATGAACCACTTCCGTATTCACTTTTGATTTTATAAGTTTTTTTTTTTTTTTTTTTTTAACGCGGCTTGTAATTTAATTGGTATCCCGTTGTGAAAAGTATTGTCCATTTTGACTCATATGAATCTCATGAGTTTGTCTTTAAAAGATGCACTGTTAGGGAGATGAGGTTTTAGAGCTTACAAGCACTCAAGTTCCTGATCTGCAATTAATATACGACGCTTGCCTATATCATGCGTATTGATCCAAATTAAATCGCAGATTTCACTTCTAATGGTTTCCTTTAGCCAATTCTTTTAAGTTTTGACCTTGTAACTGTACTCCTCCTCAAAACTCGAAATTCTGGATTTCTCGTAAGGTGCCGACTGCGTCCTAAAAGCAACATCCATAGTAATGATATGTGGTAGATTATATTGATATTTATTGATATTAGGTATAATTCTACAAATATTTACTGTTATTTGTAAAATTATAAATACACCATTTGAAGTTGTAGTTGTGATTTTAAGTATATCTCGTATTTAATAACAAATTTTACGCAAACAAGAAATAACAAATATTAAAATTACGTATTAAGTTAAAACACTTTTGGCTTCGTCGTAATCGTAAAGTTGTCACTATAAATAACTAATGACACGTCTATACTGACAACTTAGTAACAATACAAATATAATGACAACAAATAAGTGTTATCACTGTGTATTTGTGAGTACCGGATTAGATCCTCTTAACTGAAAATAGTCGCAATGAATTTATTTTGAACTAACAAGCTTTTTTTTTTTTTTTAAATTTGAAGAGTTGAATTATTATTAATTGAAGTAATTCAATTACAATCATCCCTGTTAAATATTAGTACTTAAAAAAAGACAAAATCTGATATAAATGAGGTCTAAACAGCTCCTACTATTGCAGTATACAATACCTACGATACAGTAAAACAACATCCCACACATATAATAGGGTTTCAATTCATAATTTTAAAAGTTATGAGACCTCAACTTCACCAATTGAACTCGACCGATCGACAACACCTTATCATAAGAGGAACAAAAGTGTGCTCCATGCAAACATTATTTTATTTTTATCTTTATGTACTTTATAAAGTGATATTAAAGGTTTAAAGCAAAGTAGAATACTTCTTTATGGTAGAGCGTCCGAGATTGACGCCCACTAATTGATTTTATGCCACAATTTCTAATCTAGATTCGATACGTCATTTATATCTATATAAATAGAAAATAGCAAATTATTTTTTTTTATTAACAAACAATAATTTGTGATATTGCAACATTAATATTTTTGTTGTATCTATAAAATCTCTTAATTTTTTTTTTTGAAAATTTTAATGTGTTGGTTTATATATTTTATGGAAAAAAAATTGCAAGCAATCTCTTGTGATATTCCAAATGAGCAAATTACCGCCTATGCAATAGAAAATAACGATTTGCCTCCTTATATTTTTTATAATACAAAATTTTACCCCCCTGTGTATGAAGCAATTTAACCTTCTTAGATAGGGAGGTAAATTATTTTATTTTAAAAGGCACAGTGGGTAAATTGCTATTTTTTTTATTATAAGGGAATAATTTGCTCATTTTCAGTATTATAGGGGGTAAATTACATTAAGCCCTACATTTTATTTCTATTAGCGATATATTTTAAATTGTGAAAAGATTATTTGAAATATTCACGGAGGAACAATGTGCCACACCGACTAATGCTAATATAAGAGAAATAAATGTACATATTTGATTATAATTATAAATTATAGAAAAAAAAAGGGGTGTTTGGGTGAGTTTACAAATTCTTTAAAACATCTTATAAAGGGATAATTACAGTTTTGGTCCTCATATATTGTCATTAATTCGTTTTCAATTCTTAAATATATTGAAGTTTTGTTTTAGTCCTTCAAGTTTTAAAATATTAATAGTTTAGTCCTTAAGCCTAATTAATGACTTTGATCGGATAAATTAATATTTTTTTTCTTGAAAAGAAAAAGGACAAATTATTGATAGAAGAGTGAGAGAAGAGAAAGAAACTCAAAAGTTGAAAAAATAAAGAGAGAGAGAGAAAAGTGAAAGTTTGTGAAATAATATAAAAAATTAAGAAAAATAAGAGATTAAAAAGATCGAAAACATGGCGAATAAGGCCTATATAGTTTCGTTTATGAAATTGATACCTCATAACTTTAAATGTTAAAAATCATGGGTCCGAACTCTGTCAATGTGTATGTTATTATATTACATAGTAGATGCTGTTTAAATATAATTTATCTGATATTATTGATCAGGATATAATTATTGTAGTTATCTTGTTAGATATAGATATTCGATATGAATGATTCTAATCGATTTATTTTTAAATAATAATATTTCATCGATTTCACCTTAAAAAAAAATTGAGAGCACTAAAATAGTACCCCTCAATTAAAACTGTATAGATATTAAATGGTTTTACTACAGACAACAAAACAACACACTAGTGGTGTTTTGTCTAATGGTAATTTGACGTGCCATGAATAAATTTGATGTCATGAATTTGAATTCTAATGTAAGGGAGTACTACTCCTCGTTTATGCTTTAGACGAATATTTATAAAGGAGTAGTACTCCTGCTTTTACAACTTTTTTAGAAATGATAAGGAGTCAGCACTCCCCGCTATAAATTTGCTTACCTTTTAATCTTAATAAAGAAGGGCTGGGACTCCGAAAAGCTCCCCCACCCCCGGGTGGTTTCAATTAAAAAAACAAAAAAATACGCCCTCGTGATAGTACATTATTAGAGGATATTTATTAGACGACTGTTAATTCTAAAAAGTATTTATAATTTTTTAAATAATAAAATATATTTATAAAAGTAGTTTATAATTATAAATGACGTCAATTAGTTGAAGTATTAAGCATATCAGGTAGGGGTCACTTGCTCGATTTTTTTTATGAATATTAATAACTATTTAAAATTATGTGCAAGTATTTTAATAATTTGATGAATATATATTTTCTATACTTTTACTTATTATATTACTACTTAATTAAGTTGTCGTTTATGTTTATAATAATAAATCAAAATATTATACCATATGTTTAATATTTTTTTATAGTTAATATAATAATATTTAATATTATTTATTTATATTATTAAAAAAATATTGAAAATAAACTCGAGTTCGAGTTGAACTTATTATGGTACGAGTTCAAACTGGAGCTTGAACCATAAGAGCTTGAACTCATTATATATGGTACGAGCTTGAGCTGAAACTTGAACTATAAGAGCTCATTGGGCTCGAGCTTGAGCAATATAAAAAATTTTGAGCTCGACTCAAACTTGACTCGTTTACGCTCCTAATATCATGGATTTGGGGGTGGGGAAAGGGGGAGGGGGGGTGGGTGGGTGGGGGGCACTTCACCCTATACGTTTGGAGTATTAAGTATTTACCCGTTCATTTCTAGTTTAGCCCCCTCATTGTATAATAGATAATGAGTGAATTAATTTTGAAATAAATTAATGATAAAAAAATGATTATTGGAGTATGAATTCACAATTGTATAATCTATTATCCAAATACAAATATAGTTAAATTCCAAATTTAGCCCCATTTTAAGGATAGTGAAGAAAGAATAAGAAAATTATTTGATGAACATAATGGGTAATTAGGTAAAATATAATTATGATGCGATTAAAAGATACAAATTGTTTCTTTATAAAAACGTGTAATACAGTCGAAACTTAATCCCAAAAAATAATTACTAGAAAAGTGGCCGAATTATACAAAAATTGTATTTAGGGATGATCAAGTGACTCAATAGTGACACTTTATTCCCGTGAAAGATATATTAAAAGTTCGAGTTTTAAAAAATGAGTTGTAGAACCAATTTTAATCGTTCTGAAAAAATAATTTTAGTATAAAAATAAATATTTATATATTTACAAACAATATTTATACATATCTAGAATGATCTCAAGGGATGAGTAAACACATAAAGTGTTTGTTGGGTAAAATAAAACTCCCACTCAATAACAAACTCCACATAAGATAGCGACTTACTTCACCAAGTTGGTCCCCACAGAAACACGCTTTCTTCACATGTTCACAACATCCCAATATACTAAAAACAAAACCAACCTAACGGTAGAATGTTGAGAGATCGTCTTTTTCTTAAATGACCAAACTGCCCCTGCATCATTCACACTTACAATCAGACACGTGGTTCCTGTCGTGCGGATTTAACGCCTTAACTGTCGCTGGGTCCCACCCCAAAAGCCTGTGGGCAGTGGCACCATCGTCAATAAAACTAATCTCAATGGCCCACATCGGCGTACAAAGTTAGCACCTTTGTCTAATTAAGAGTATAATTTCTCTATTTAAAAAAAAAATAGTGTAGTGATGTCATAAATCGTAGTTTATCAGTATTAAGATTTTTTTTTAATATTATTTATCGTGGCACGTCATGACAAATATGAAATAATTTTTTTTAAACTTAAAATATATTAAAAATAAAAATAAAATATAAACAGACGTGTGGGTATTATTGAGACTTGACACGGCAAAAAGATTGGTGCAGTGGCATAAAAAATTACCTTTTGTGATTAAAAAATATTGTTGATTTATATTAGTATAAATATTATTCACACGTATATTGTATACTGCTCCAATTTAAAAATTAAAATATATTTTTTAATTTAAAGTTATATATATATACACTAACACTTGACTGTAATAGAAAATTCATACTGTCAAGCTCAAAGATTTACTATTACGTATTAGTATCACATTTATACGTGTATTATGTACGAGCCCACTTTAGAATTAGAGTTTAATTTAGTTATAATTTTTATTTTAAAAATATATATCACTTATTTATTAATATTTATACTTTATAATAATTGAAGAGCACCTTATTGGTGTTTTCAATTTATTGGTATATTAACTTTTTTATTTTATTAAATTAAATAATTATTTTTAATTTTTTCACTCATCATAATTTTTCATAATTATCTTATATATATTTTAAGTAATTTTTACAATATAATTTAAAAAACTATTTCATAAAATTATGCATATACATAAAGTGTGATATCACGACGTGAAAGTGTGACAAAAGATTTGCGATACCAACGGCCTTGCGGCCTTATATAATATCATTGTAACAAACAAACCATATCAGAGTTTTTTCAGTACACTTCTCAGTGCCAACTGCACTGTGCTTCTACAGTGCTTGTTAAGAAAGAAAAAAGAAAAAAAACTGTCGGCAGGCCGGGTTTTTTTACGTCGATTACCACGCGCCGCCGTGAAGTGGTGGTCTAGAGGTGGCGACGGCGCCCCCAGAGTTCACTCGCATTATGGAGGGTCTGTGCTATACTATTGTTTTCTGCGTGCTGGTGGGCTCTGCCGCCGCTGCAGCTGCTGCTGTGGCTGACCCACATTGGTATCCAGCCACCGCTACGTGGTACGGGAGCCCGGAGGGCGACGGAAGCGACGGTGGCGCGTGCGGTTACGGGTCACTAGTGGATGTGAAGCCGTTCAGAGCTCGAGTTGGGGCGGTGAGCCCGGTGCTGTTCAAGGGCGGAGAGGGCTGTGGCGCGTGCTACAAAGTGAAGTGCTTGGACCAGTCGATATGCTCGAGGAGGGCGGTGACGGTGATTATAACGGACGAGTGCCCCGGTGGGTACTGCTCTAACGGGCGGACGCATTTCGACCTCAGCGGCGCGGCCTTCGGCCGGATGGCGGTTGCCGGGGGCGGAGGGCAGCTGCGCAACCGTGGAGAACTTCCGGTCATCTACCGGAGGTAATATCTGTCGCTCTTGCAGTACTAATGCTTGCAGTGTGTGTTGTGTGTGTAATTCTTGATTCACTCCACTGGTTTCTAACGGTCCGGTTCTATTTTGTCATTTTGCGATTATATCTTACTTAATTAAATTAATGGATAATTACACCCCTCCCCTCTTGTGTTGATATAATTACATTTAAACTCTTGTGGTTTGAAAAATTATATTTAACACTCCTGAATTTTATTTCAGTATAACAAATAAGTTTCTCAATTAGTCAAAATTCACAAAATTTGCTAATACTTATAGAAAAAATTGAATGAAAATTGATAGTTACACTCGATTGATTTATTACTGACTTGTTGTAGGTTAAATAATTTTTTCGGCTAAACTACTCTTATATAGGTGAAATATGTCTCCTAACATGCATTAATGTGTGGAGACCTATGAGGATAATTTGAACATAAAAAAAATTATTATAAAAAAAATTATTTGACCTACAATAAGTCAGTAATAAATCAATCGGGAGAAATATAATTTTTTTTGTTAATATTAGCAAATTCGCTGAATTTTGACTAATAGAGGGACTTATTTGTTAGATGAAAATAAACATCAGAAGTATTATATGTAATTTTCCAAACCATATGAGTGTATGTGTAGTACATCAACTCTCAGGGAAAGGGAGCATAATTATCCCTTAAATTAATTACAAACTTAAATTCGCTTAGTCTTACTTTTAACTATTAACTAACATTTCTTTTAATTATATTTTAATTATAGAAATAATAGCAATAAATATGAATTTGGAAGTATTTTTTATATCAATCTTTATTATTTGATAATATAATTTTTTATAAAAATATAAATAAACTATAAAATTTGATTTTACATTTATTTACCAGGTAAGTAAAAAGTAGATTGTGAATATTCAATGATGGGTCCCAAAGTGTATTTTGAAGTAATTATTAATAGTCATCTTCCAAGTGACCCACACTATCATAAATGATACTACCATAAGAAATTTTTACCTTGCATCCGCAATTTTCAATTCAAATTCAGTTCCATTTTACCCCAATCAATTACACGACAAATATAATATATTTAAAAGTATGATTAATATATAATTAAGGAGAAATAATCAATTACGCGGTAAATGTATCACACATATTTTGTGATCAATTTGGTTCAGCCTAACATGGTTTGGGTAAAAAAATCTCCTCGCGTATGGTAATTGTTCTTATATACAGTAACTATTAATAATGTTTGTGGGTTCGATTCTCTCAATCGATTTAACATTCAGTATATGGGTTATTTGTAGTCTATATTTTTCGGAGTATGCTTTAGTCTATGCCAATAATTGAAGCCGAACCCGTCCGAACTTCTTTTTATTACATTGATACTCACTGTGGTCAGATTTCATTTGATGTTATAGTTGTAATTACAATTATACTTCTAATTCAGTAATAAAAATTTGGGTTAAATGCAATTTATTCCCTCGTGAAGGAAAGTACTCCCTATCAATAGTTCATATAGAGTACTATTTGCTTCATTTTTCACAATATAGGGGATAATTTACTATTTATTTTTATATAATTTTTTTTGCTCATTTCTCATGTCACATGAGTAAATTTATTTTTACACTAACATCCTTTTAGTTTTACACATTTGGATCTAATTTTGAGGTTGTGAAATGCTTTTATTTGTTTATTTGTGAGTTAAAAGTGTGCTGCAGATTCGCAGCACATGAGAGGAACAGGCACACATGTCTTTACCTTTTTGGTCAAACTTTTACGGCACCAAATGAGGTTCAGATATTTTAAATAATTCAGACAATATTCTGCGTCCATTTTACCGGAGACAAATATTTATGGACTATAATTGACGCCATTTGCATTGTTTTCTGTATATATATTTTATATTTGTACTTATGTAAAAATTACATTATTATTTTAGAATTAAAAAATAAATTAATACGTAATGCGTATGTGCTGAATGGAGTAGAAGATGTATTATAATTTAAAAAAGGAAAATTCAGGTCTGTTTGTTCCGTGCGTAATATTACTGTGCGGGAGATTATATACGTTAAATAGAAAAAAAATGAATTATTTGTGGATCTCGTACATTAAATTTGTACATTTGAAACGACTTTTGGATAATGTGCGTGGTAAAATTTGATTATGACCGTGCAGGACTCCATGCAAGTACCCGGGGAAAAACATCGCGTTCCATGTTAACGAAGGATCGACTGATTATTGGCTATCGTTGTTGGTCGAATTTGAGGATGGAGACGGCGACGTTGGATCGATGCACATACGAGAGGTATTTTGATTTCGATTTATTTTGATATGGTTTTTCGTTTCGGATCTTATATACACAGACGCCACACGTGTAGAGGACTTCCTTTAGATAAAATAAATGACTTAATTTTGGTGTATCAGTTAAAAGGAAGTAAAACTGCAATAGAATTAAAAATAAATAGTGAGATTGGGAGCATAAAACTATTCCTTTCTTGTAGATGAATTTTGGCATAGTCAAAAGAAGAAGCTTTTTCAGGGCTCTTTTGCTTTAGAAGAATGAATCACATGAAATGGAGAGGAAATGTTTGTTTGTTTTTGTAAAGGGATTTGATTGAGGGGGTGATGTTTTTCTCCTCTCCAAACTGTTTTCCCACTTGCATTTGTGGTTGAAAAAGCCTCCACTTTCCCCTTCTCTAATGCCCAATGTCTCCTACTCTTAAGTGCACAATACACAAATCCCACCACTTCATTTTATGAGTGCTTAAAGTTTCCCGTACAATAACACCTCATTCCACCTCTCTATTGTGTTGGTGAAAATATCATACCCTTGAATTAAATATATAGTGTATATATATTAGGATAAATTACATCGATATTTTTTTTGAAATTAAGTGAATTATATATATTTATTGTTATTTGTAAAATTACAATTATACCCTTGATCGAGGTTGTAATTGTATTTTACGTCAACACTCCTTCAGTGGTAAACAACTTATATCGGCACTCTTTGAGATAATTATGCAGATATGTACCAGTTTAGAGGTTGTACTTGTAATTTTACAAAATATATAGAGTGTTAGTGTACGTCAATCTGACCTGAAGGCTGTTGATATAATTCACCTTGTATTTTAGAATCCACTATTGAAATAACCAATTAGTATTTTCATATTAATTTAATTTTGGAGTTCAATACTAATAACTCCAACGAATGGCTTCTGACAACCCACATCTATCCTTTTACCAGGCTAACTCGAACGAATGGCTGGAAATGACGCACATATGGGGCGCGAATTGGTGCATTATCGCCGGACCCCTACAAGGGCCATTCTCCGTGAAGCTTACGACCCTTTCGACCGGAAAAACCCTCTCGGCAAGGGACGTGATTCCCAGGAACTGGACTCCCAAAGCCACTTACACCTCGCGTCTCAACTTCAGACCCACGTAGTAAAGTTTATATGACAATTAAAAGCAGAGTCTTACTTTTATTAATTCCCATTGATACCTAAAGTTCAGCTCCTGGTCGGTCCTCTTTTTTCTTTTTAGATTAAAACAAAAGGGAAAAGATAGCCAAGAAAATGGCTAACTTCTTTCTCTTCTCACCCAATGGTTTCCCCTACACTATGTGTAGTGTGTGAAGTCCTTGTAAGTGTTTGCTAAAATTGTAGTGTCATTGTAGCCCTCTCCAAAGGAGAGAGTGCGCTTTAAAAGTGGGAAAATGTAATAGTATTATAGTAGTATGTCTGTTTTTGTGGGAATTAGGTATAGTTGGTTTGTGGGTGCTCTTGTTTTTTCATATTGAGTTATGGTATTGTAAACTTTGTATGTTGTTTGCTTGCTTTCTAGGAAAAAAGTGGATGGTGTGGGACCTTTCAACCATCCTTGTCTTGCTCACTCTCTCTTGCTTTTTGTTTATCACTAGTAATTGTGGCACACACTACGTACCTGTAATGTAATAATTATTAATTATATTTTCTTAAAAAAATAATAATAAAAATTAAGAAATACTGATAATTATCTGAAATAAAGCAATTTTGAAAAAATAGTTCTTCTTGTAAAAAACCAGCTGATAAAAAATGAAAGACAGTTGAAATGATTATTTTTGTGGGGATTATTTAATTAAGATCAAAAGAAGAAAACAATTATTACACTTGTGAACTTCTAAGTCATACATAATCATACCCATGTAAGCACACATGTTTGTCAGTTATCTTCAAGACATAATAAATAGGGTTATCTTATATAAAAGAGGGTTAAACCAATCAAAATTTCAATATAATAATCACGGGAAGAAATATATATATATTATAATTAATTTCTATGATTAAAAATTTTAAAAATTTTGTTGCAAAAATTAATTAAAAATAGCTGCATAACGGCTAGCTATTTGTTGTTGGTTTCTCAAGAAGAGCGATAACTAACACTAAAAGAAATATGATTTTTTGTTGTGGTTAATTGTCATAATTAAAAAGTAATAAATTATGGCGAATATTAATTACCCACTGCGTTGCAACGGGTACTAACCATTGTTTCCGCCAGCAAGGTTGAAACTTTAGTTACAATAAAAAATCATGATAAATATTTTGGCCATATGTAAAATTATGATAAATGTTGATTAGCTGTAACCAAATTTAAATCTCCGCATCAGTTTTATTTGACTGTTGTTGATGATATTAATTTGTCATGATTTCTAAGGCGTAGTGATATATAGTATAGGTAATAATTTATTTTTCTTGTAGTGTAAATATCACGACTAATGTTTTCACTATAGCTAAAATCATATTGATCAATATTGATTAATTGCAGTAATAAATTAAGTTGTTTGATTGATTTTGTATGATTACGGTAGATAATATTAATTTCTCATAATATCTAAATTATAATTGTTTATAATATAAGAAATAATATTTTATTTATTTAATTTTTAATCATGCCCTTAACTGGTTGTTATGGTTAGCTTGAACAGCAAAATGCCATTTACTTATCTCTATAGTTTAAATTTCCATCAAATTAATTTGTGAGCATGATGACAAAATTCTTTGCATTATAAAATATTTAATTAAATTATATTTATTACTACTTAAAAAGCGACTTTATCACTATATGTACCCACCGATCACGATTTATACTCCATAAGTTAGTTAGATGAATGCCCCATTATATAATTATGGGCTATAACTAAATATTAAAATCTAAACTCACACACACACACAAACATACACTACTCAACAAATGATGGATCTTTTCCCATAATTGTTAATGTTCCCTTGTCCTTTCTCCGACAATCGACATGCCTATAATTCGTATTGCTGTTTTCCCGCAGGTGTGCAGGTTGTTGAACGCAATTAGATTGATAGGAGTTGGTGGGCATCTCCACTCAAATAATTTTGAGATGTGGTGATCGTTATTGTCTCGTTGTATGAGATGTTGTTCATTTTGATTTTGTATGAATATTATGATTTTTTTTTTAAAAAAAAGACGTTTTACTAGAGAATGAGGCTCGGAGTATACAAGTCTTGTAAACTTTTATTTGCAATCGATGTGGGGCCCATGTTGGATCATCATCAATCCCTACAGATTAGGGACATGATATGGGAACATGGTTTCGCTTTCACAGATAACACAAAATGTTGCGGCTGGCCCGTTCTGATGTATCATATGAGCCTCACGATTTGTGCTGTGAAAAGGTACTTGGGGAGGCCTTCAGGCTAATAAGTTGTTCAAATTTTTCTTTTGCAATAGATGTAGACTATGCGATAACATCATTAGCTCCTCTAGACGAGGGACTTGTGATGAACTCATGGCCTCACTTGCACAAATGACACCAAATGATGCAGTATGCAAGTGTCGGTGCTCCATTGCACAAGATATTATCTGTTTTAACTTCACATTTACATCATAATTTTGTTCTGAAAAAGAACCTCATCGGGAAGAGAAAATCTAAATGCTTATAAGTTATTCAAGTTCCTTGTCACAAGAAATGTGAGATACGTGCTGCCATCAAAATTACAAAAAAAAGGAAAAAGGTAGATGTTAGATACTCTTAATCTATTATAAGAAAGTTTATTTACACCAATTTGGTAATTTAATCATTTCATAATAAAAGCTAAATGACCTATGTAGTAGGGTTAAATACACTTTACTCCTCTCAAGGGCCTCAATTATACCTTACCTTGCATTAACCCCCTGGCCTAATAAAATATAGAATAAAATACACTTTGTCCTCCTAAACTGTTCGTCGTGTATTCTTTATCCTCTTAATTAATAAATGTAACACTTACCCTCTTTGTTGGATAAAAATGCCCCTATTGCCTTAAACAATTATATTATTTTTAATATATTTTAGTATTTTGCTCATTAAATCATCACCAAATTATTTTTTAATTAATTTTTTGATATGTGAAGAATTTAAGTTAAAAGTGGAATATAAATTAATTTATATATATATAGTATATACACAATAAATATAATATAACATCAACTCATACATGTTTCTTAAAAGTCAGATATATATATACGCTTAACCAAAAGTTAAATATTTTTAGAAAAAATAAATAAATATATTTTATCAAAAGAATAGATAGTTAATAACTTAATTTTATCACTAAATTAATAAAAAAAATTCATGATTTTTTTTTTTTTTTATATTTATTGTACTCTTATTATAGATTTTATAAGGGTTAAGGCTTTAGTACACAACTTTGTAACCAATCTACCTGATTCAAATGAACTATCTTCCCTAACCAAATCAGTTGTAAAAGACGAAACTTCTTTGTAATAAAACCTCAGCTTAACGGAAGTGAAATTAGTCAAGCGAAGATTCACCAATATTTTGTTAAAGCAAGACTCGGTAATAAACTGATTGATTTCATGTGGTGCTGCAATTTTTATTCCAAGCAAGATTGGCCAGATTTTAGCTTTGTTGTTCATACCAACTCCAATATTCTCAGTAGAGCTGGAAATATGTGTCATTCCCCATACGAATAATACCTTCTATTTCTATATGATGTCGAAAAAAACAAGATCGACTAAGTTTATATAATAGGAGCGCCAGTTTGATACAAGTGATTTATTTCTCTCTCAGATGAGAAAATGTGGGGTGTTTATACTAATACGACTGTATGCTATTTAAGATAGATATGAGTAAAGTACTATTTTAACCCTCACATACCTCTTATTATATGGCTACGATTTATTGGCAGGTTATTCTAGTAATTAATTATACCACATCAATTTGGTAAGTTTGATTTGAACTTTTCTTTTCGAGAATATCAATCTTGCCTTATTTGGTTGGATTTCTTTCGTCCATCAATACCCCCACCCAATTTCTGGATATCATAAGGGTGTTTAGGAATTAAACTATGATCTCGAGCTCTTCCTCGAGTCTGGCCTGTATTAGGATATCGCTTGGGTTGTGACTCTCCTTTATGATCTTCTTCGTAATATCCTGCCATGGCTAGGAGAGGTATTTTTAGCTTATAAACAATTCTCTTTTCCTCGTCCTTCCATATTATTATTGTTGCATTTCTTTTTTGCGGGTTTTTGTTAATTAGCTTCAAGAGTCGACAAAGCACTTGGGGAACAATTAGGTACCCGTCAGGGGTTAGATTGCAATTTATTTGTCTTGAAAATTATGCATGATGAGGATCCGTCCTAGTTGAGGCAGAGGTGTCGTCCTTGGTCGAGGGTGACTCCTTTGCCGGTTGAGGCGAGGCAAGAATCTGCTCGAGGCTTGCCTTGGCCAGACTTCTTCGGTTGAGCAATGCGCTTCAGCCCGAGCTTGGTTGAGGCTTGACTCGACCATTCTTACCTGGTTGAGGTCATCTGCTTCCATAAAGACAAGGAGGGCCTAGCAAATCATATGGTCACATGGCGTCGCATTGCGTTGTGTCATCTAGCATTACGTTGAGTTTCGTCATGCATACTGTCACGCACACTATGTCATGCTGCACCGTGTAGCATCTCTCATTGCGTCCCACTGTTGCAGTGTGTCATGCCCCATGGCGTTGCGTTACATTATGCCATCTCGCATTGCGACGAGATGCTATGTACTATGTTGCATTGCGTTGTGTTTTGTCGCACTTTGTCTTGTCGGGTAGCACTGTCATATTGCGTCGCATCGCACTATGTTGAGTTGCATAGCACTACGTCGCACTTTGTCGTGTCGCATTCCGCTGTGATGTGTGATTAATGAAGATTGCTTAAGGGCATTTCCATCATTTAAGCTAGGATCCGCGTCTTTTCTATCGGTCGGGTCGAATTGACCCGACCCGGATCCACCCGCCTTCGAAGACCCGGACAATGATCACCATCCGATCGCGGACGCAACTCAGCAGGATTCGGCCACGTGGCCGGTCAACTCTGACCTGCTGAGCCCTATATATAGACCCGAAACGCCGACATTAAAGGTACCTTTTACGCATTTATTGAGATCGAACTTTGAGATAGAACACTTCTCTCTCGATCAATCTAACTTGAGCGTCGGAGGGTCATTGTCGGGGACATGCCTGACGAGCTCACGATTCTTGTTTCATTCTCAGGGGATCCAAAATCTGGTCTTGGACGAATCAGCACTCTTAGTAGAGATCGCATAATTCGACCGGGATCAGTTGGCGCCGTCTGTGGGAACGTCTGAGAATTATCGTTATGGAAGGTTCGTCGAGGAGAAATGTTGGCGAGGATGAAACACCAAGGAAGGGAGGAACGACCATCCATATCAGAAAGGAGGAGCTACAAAAGATGATAGAGGAGGCAAGCAAGAACGCCATCGTGGAATACGAGAGGAGGACAGCGACTCCTATTGCCAAAGAAACTGCTAGAAAACAGTTATTCGACAATGTCAAACCCCAGAGGGAGTCGCGAGTGCAAGGTGAGCCTGATCGCAGAACTAGAAGGCTGGCCTCATTGGACGCCGGCCTCATCGGATGCCGGCTCCAGCAGTCACGGTCGCACGAAGAGAAGGGAACCAGTAATTTCGCATGCAGAAGTGGAGAGCGTTGGGAAGCAGATAGAAAGCCTCAATAAACAGATAGACGAACTAAAAAAGCGAGGTGAGATAGTCGCGCACAATAAAAATTCACCCTTCTGCAATGACATCCTGGTCCAAGTGGTAGAACCCGGGTTTAGGGTACCCGATTTGCCGAGGTATGATGGAACTAAGGATCCGTATGAGCACGTGGCGGCCTTCGACATGGTGATGAACCTATACGGGCAGCCAGGCCCCATCATGGCCAAGTTATTTGCTACTACGCTGACGGGAAAAGCGCAAGAGTGGTTTACCAACCTACCTCGAGGGAGTATTGATTCGCATGAACAGCTGGTCCAAAAATTCTCTTTCCACTTTGCAAGCCGAAGAAAGCAAAAGAGATCTACCACCCACCTCTTCACTATACGACAGAGAGATGACGAGACATTAAAAAGTTTCGTGGGAAGATTCAACAACAAAATGATAGAAATCCAGGATCTACGCATTGATATGATGGTTAGTATCCTGATCCACGGGTTGAAGAAGGGCCCATTCACATCCGCGCTCGCACGCGACCCGCCAGGAGATGCCGAACAGCTGATGGCTCTAGCTAAAAAATACATCGATGAGGAGGAGATGAATGCGATGAAGGATTATGAGCGGAGGGAGCGTGAACAATTGTACAGAAGGTCGAATGATGCGAGAGAGGCTGGAGGAAGTAAGCAGAAGCAGGAAAAGCCAAAAGAACCCAAGTACATTCCCAAATACCACAATTACACCCCTTTGCCGATGTCGCGGGAAAAAGCTTTGATGATGGTCGAGAATGCTGATGTTCTCAAATGGCCGAGGCACACTAGGTATACCCCCTCCAAAAAATTCTCTAACAAATACTGCAGGTTCCATCGGGAGAGGGGACACAATACGGAAGAGTGCTTCCAGCTAAAAGATGAAATTGAAAGACTAGTGAGGCAAGGGTACTTCAGAGACCGAGTCCCCCAGAATTGCAAGACTGGCAGGGAGGAGACCAGGAGGAGGAGGTCGAGAAGCCGAGATCGAAACCCTGGATCCTCGAGATCGGCACAAGTCCAACCCGCTGGAAATAACGCACCCACCAAGGGGGTGATATACACGATCGCAGGAGGCTCTAGCTCAGGTAATTCGAACAGAGACAGAAAGAGGTGCGCACGGACCATGAATTTGAGCAGAGGGAGGGAATTCGTGCTGAAGGTTGAGAAAGAGGAGGCCATCTCTTTCAATAGTTCCGACAAGCCAGAAGAGATTGGAGAGATGAACGACCCGATCATCATCAAACTGGATATAGCAAATTTCACAGTTCATAAAGTCTTGATAGACAGTGGGAGTTCCGCAGATATCATCTTCAAAAGTATGATTGACAAAATGGGCTTGGAAAATATTCGGTTAGAGCCGGTCAGAACACCGCTGGTCGGATTCGGTGGAAGCGAAGTGGCATCCTTAGGTATGATCGAATTGCCGGTGTCCATGGGGGACGAACCGAAACGAAAGACCACAATGGTGAAATTTTTGGTGGTAGACACACCATTCGCATACAATGTGATATTGGGCAGGCCAGGATTGAATTCATTCAGGGCAGTCATCTCCACCTACCACATAAGGTGAAATTCCCAACGGATCGCGGAGTCGGAGATGTGGCATGCGATCAGAAAGAAGCTCGAAAATGCTACAACTTATCGTTGAAGGGAGAACCCGAAACGAAAAAGAGAAGGGTCAAGGAAGATGCTGAACCCCGACCCTATGAAGCCGAACATTTGAAACCAAGCGAGGAGTATAAGGTCGTGCAGCTCACACCTAACGAGCCGGACAAGACCACCAGAATAGGTGCGAGCATGAAGGAGAGAGAGATGGCGATGATCAGTTTCCTAAGGGAGAATATGGACGTGTTCGCATGGGGTCCATCCGACTTCACGGGAATCGACCCAGAGGTGATCGTGCACAGGCTAAATGTAGATCCAACCATGCGACCCGTGCAATAGAAGAAGAGGTCATTTGGGAGCGACAAGAATGAAATCATCCGAAAGGAAGTTGACAAGCTACTCCAAGCTGGGTATGTATCGGAAATTCAATACACTGATTGGCTGTCTAACGTGGTGCTTGTCCCCAAATCCTCCGGGAAATGGCGAATGTGCGTAGATTTCACAGATCTAAACAAAGCATGCCCAAAAGATCCCTACCCGCTCCCCAGGATCGATGTTATGGTGGACTCCACAGCGGGATACGAGATGTTCTCGATGATGGATGCTTACCAAGGGTATCACCAAATCCATATGGCGGAGGAAGACAGAGATAAGACCTCTTTCATTACGGAGAAAGGAATTTATTGTTATAACATGATGCCTTTTGGCTTAAAGAATGCAGGAGCAACGTACCAGCGCCTGGTTAATAGGATGTTCGGTGACCTGCTTGGAAAAACGATGGAGGTGTATGTGGATGATATGCTCGTGAAGAGCAAGAGGTCGCAGGATCACCTCGCAGATCTCGCTCAAGCATTTGCTATCATGAGATTGTACGGGATGAAGCTCAATCCAGATAAATGCACATTCGGAGTAGGAGGAGGAAAGTTTTTAGGATATATGGTCAGCGAGCGTGGGATCGAAGCTAACCCGGAAAAAATTCAAGCCATCATGAATCTGAGATCACCGACCACGATCAAAGAGGTTCAGAAGTTGACAGGAAAAATCACCTCCCTGGGCAGGTTTATTTCGTGATCAGCAGACAGAAGTCTTCCATTTTTCAAGGTTTTGAGGAAACCCAAAAACTTTGAATGGAGTGAGAAGTGCGAGAAGGCCTTGCAAGAACTGAAGGAATACCTGACAACACCTCCCCTACTAGCAAACCCAAAAGATGGAGAAGAACTGTTCCTTTACCTGGGCGTGTCGGAAAATGCGGTCAGTTTGGTACTAGTGAGAGAAGATGGAGGTCAATAGAATCCCATTTATTATGTGAGTAAGATGCTCCAAGGTGCCGAGTTAAGATACACGGAGATGGAGAAGTTAGCGCTCGCGTTGGTGGTCACCGCCCGAAAGTTGCGACCATACTTCCAGTCGCATAAAGTGATTGTGCTGACGAATTACCCCCTGAAACACATAATGTCGCGACCAGAGGCGTCAGACCGACTGATTAAGTGGACGGTAGAGCTAGGGCAATATGACATAGAGTATCAACCTAGAGCGGCACAAAAAGCACAAATACTAGCAGATTTTGTGATAGAACTCGTAAGTGATCCCAAGTCACCTATAGTTGCCCAGGAGCAAACTCCTAAATGGATGCTACACGTGGATGGAGCCTCAAACGCCAACAATGGGGGAGCAGGAATACTGATTCAAGGGCCAAAGGGGGTCGAGATTGAGGTAGCAACTCGTCTGTCATTCCCTGTAACCAATAATGAAGCCGAATACGAAGCACTCGTACTGGGGCTGGAGCTCGCATTCGATGCAGGCGCAAGAGATTTGAAAGTGTTCACGGACTCCCAGCTAATCGCACTACAGATTGAAGGGACATACGAAACGAGGGAGAAAACGATGACATCCTACAAAGAACTCGCCCAACAGTGGATGAAAAAATTTAACAAGTGTTCAATTTTGCAGGTTCCTAGAGCAGAAAATGACAAGGCGGACGCCTTATCCAAATTTGGGGCGGGATGGATGGGATTGGAGATCGTAAGATCATCGCCCTGGTTCGAGAGCAATCCTGCATCGCAAGCAGAGCAGAGGTTCAATCGATCGCAGAGTCCGAGTCATGGAAAGATGAGATCATCAAATATCTCGCGGAGGGCACCTTGCCGGCCGATCCCATAGCTGCAAAAAGAGTTAAGTTCCGGGCCACCCGGTTCACCATGCTGTCAGGACAGCTCTACAAACGAACAGTTGATGGACCTCTCCTGAAATGCTTGGATGAAGAGAGAGCCCTATACGTGATGCGAGAAATCCACGAAGGGAGCTGTGGTAACCATTCGGGAGCGAGGTCGCTGGCTCAGAAGATAATACGACAGGGATTCTACTGGCCCACGATGGCAAAAGATTCCAAAGAGCTGGTGAAGAAATGTGAGAGCTGTTAGAAATATGCATCCCTGATACACCAACCTGCGACCCCGATGGAACCGATCAAGATAGCCTACCCCTTCGACCAATGGGGGATCGATATTGTCGGACCTTTTCCCCCAGCGCAGGCCTAGAAAAAGTTTATCATCGTGGCAGTGGAGTACTTCACTAAGTGGGTCGAAGCAGAGGCGGTAGCAAGGATATCCGAGAAAGAAGTGATCAACTTCATTTGGAAGAACATCATCTGCAGGTTCGGTCTGCCCCGTGTATTAATTTCTGACAATGGTACACAATTTCAGGGAAGAAAAATCACGGAATGGTGCAAGGAGCTTAAGATCGCACAACATTTCACAGCAGTTGCGAACCCGCAAGCCAATGGACAAACAGAGGTGACCAACCGAACGATCCTCCAACACTTGAAAACGCGACTGGAGAATAAAGGATCGTGGGTCGATGAACTACCAGGGGTCCTATGGGCTTATAGAACAACACCGCGAACAGCAACAGGGGAGACTCCATTCTGCTTAGTGTACGGGACGGAAGCTATCATCCCAGCAAAGATCGGGGAAGAGTCCCAAAGGGTCGCAATGTATGACCCTGAAACTAACCAGCAGGAACGAAGCTTCGACCTCACCATGATCGAAGAAAGAAGGGACGCAACGTACACGAAGATTCTACACCACAAGGGATTGATGATGAGAAGCCATGATCGAAGAATTCGACTACGACAACTCCAGGTAGGGGATCTCATGCTCAAAAAGGTCGAAGCCTCAAAGCATGTGGGCAAACTAGAACCACCGTGGGAAGGGCCGTACAAAGTAGTGGAGATAAAAAAGAAGGGGACATATAGGCTGCAAGACATGCAGGGTCGAAATTTGCCGCGCCCGTGGAACATCCAGAACTTGAAAAAGTTTTATGCTTGAGTCAGATAGTTCGAACAGGGAGCCTGTGAAAAGCCGTCAACTGCGATCAGATCGCACAAAAGGAGCCTGTGAAAGGCCATCAACGGCAACGAGATCGCACACGAGGGAGCCTGTGAAAGGCCACAAAGGTTGTGAAGATCGAATTTTTTATATCCAGAGACGTTCGTTAAATTTTGTACAAACTGTAAATTCCTTAGAGCAATATATAAAGCTGCTTACATTTTTGTCGCTTATCTTACTATGCGGATGTCTTCATGTCTTTATCATTATCTACTAAGCATAGCAGCTCGAAACGTGCGATTTGAAAATGACGCACTTCACACGCCAACTGAAAAAGAGGCGTTCAACCAAACGCGATCTGAAAAAGACGCACTTCACACGCTAACTGAAAAAGAGGTTTAACCAAACGCGAACTGAAAAAGACGCGTCCAAATTATGCGATCTGAAAAAGACGCACTTCAAATGCGAACTGAAAAAGATGCGTCCAAATATACGATTTGAAAAAGACGCACTTCAAATGTGAATTGAAAAAGACACGTCCAAATTATGTGATCTGAAAAAGACGCATTTGAAACGCGAACTGAAGAAGACGCGTCCAAATATGCGATCTGAAAAAGACGCACTTCAAACGCGAACTGAAAAGACGCGTCCAAATATGCGATCTGAAAAAGACGCACTCCAAACGCGAACTGGAAAAGACGCGTCCAAATATGCGATCTGAAAAAAAGATGCACTCCAAACGCGAACTGAAAAAGACGCGTCGAATTATGCGATCTGAAAAAGACGCATCCAAACGCGAACTGAAAAAGACACGCCCAATTACACGGTCTGAAAAAGACGTGATTAACGATATGAAAAAGACGTGATTAATAAGTGGGGACTGCAGAAGATCGATCATTGCGATCAGGAAAGCATTCAACAGATTTGCGAACTGCCAAAAGATGTGCTATCCATTGATGAAATGTTTACAAAGGCGATCAAAAACCTACGCCCCAATGATTCAGTCTCCAAAAGAAGATTTACATATCATAAAGAATTTCAGTTCCAGGGCTAACAAAACCAAAAAATTCTATTACAAAAGTACTATCAGAAGGTCTCATGCATCTGCCTCAGCTTCCATCTCCTCCCTAAGAGCCATGAATTCGTCGTCTTTAAGGTTGGGGTCATCAGGTGGATGTTGGAGGTCGCCGTCGAGTGTGATGTCTAGTTTGTCGCGGTCAAAGGACTCCACAAATCCGCCAAGTTTCTCGATTTGGCCCTGACAAGTCTGATAGCCCCTGGCGTAGGAGTCTGCGGAGTTGATCTCAACAGTGGTCGTGAAAGTGTCGGTCTTCAGGAAATCACGAACAACAGCCATTCTAGAGTCAGCCAAGATTCGATGGTGTTCCTCGACAGTTATGCGACCCGCTTGGCCTTTCTCTAACCCTTGTTTATGGCCCTCGATGAGACCAACTTCTCTCCCCGCGTCAAACCCTTCTTTCCTCGCCTCAGTGACCGCGACCTCTCTTGCTTCGGCAACAGCGACCTCCTTGGCCTTGTCGGCTTCTTCCAAGCGACCCTCTAACTCTTTGATCCTTTCGGCCAGGACCAGAATTTCATCCGCGAACTTAAGGTCCTTCACATCTCTCTTATCAATCTCGGCCGAAAGCTCCCTCACATTCCTCTCTGTATGATTCCAGCGATAGTTCATGCACCTTATCGAGAGGCCGCGGCGGAAGTTACCCGCCTGCAAAAACAGGTGAAGCGAGAGAATCTCGAAAGAATTAGAGCAGCAAAAAATTCGGACAGAGGAACAGTACCTGCATCAGGGAATGAGCAGCATATTCCTCCAGACAGGCGGGAGTGTTGGTAATCATTGAAGCTTGGTCGCGTGGAAGAATGCTCGCCTCGTACAGCTCCCAAGAATCCTCCCCAGGCTGCGATTGGAGGATAGAGCTCCAAGCCGAGATGTTCCACCGAGGCACTATTCTATCTCGCTTGAGTTCGGAGGGCTGGGCTGGTTGAGCTCGATCCCCCTTGAGATCAGCACGCATCTCTTCCCAGCAAGCAGAGAGACGCTCTAGCTTTTGGAATCGTTCGCGATCGTCCGGCACGGCGGCCTTCTCCACTGCATCTCGAGCCATCCTGCTCAAACTTTTGGCCCATCTGCTCTGGCCGGCGGGCACGTTAGTGGGAGAGGACTTAGAGGGCATGGGAGGCCCCGCCGGACCTTTCCCTTTATCCCTCCCCATCTCCTCCTCCTCTTCCTCTCCTCTGCCTCCTTCCGCGAAGACCTTTTCCTCTTCTTGGATCTCTTGTCGCTGTCACGATCGGGTCTTTCGGCAGCTTCCTCACCTTGACCCTCGCTTAGGTCGTCCAGGTTCAGGTCGAGATCAGAAGAATTGTAGCCGTACAGGGGCAAGGAGGAGTTTCCTCGTTGTCGACCTGGATAGGATGACGGTCGGCAGGGCTCGCAGATTCAGGGGCGCGAGAGGGGGCCGGTACGGGTGCGACCGAGGAGAGCTCGGCTGAGGTGGAAGCAGCGACCCCTTTTCCCTTCTTCAATTTGTTCTGGGCCGCCCTCACCCGCATCGCATTCCTCGTACTCATGATTAAACTACCTGTAGAGAAGAAGTGTCAGTAAACTCGAACTAGGTAAAGAAAAGCAGGCGACGACAAGAAAAAGAGATCACCTAAAGACTCATCGATGTGGAGGGGTGCTGGAGACAGCCCGGACAGTCGCAAAACCTTCTCAGTGAGAAGCCTCTTGGGGTCGTATTTATGTACAGTTAGGCTATTTATTTGATCGCCCTCTAACCCCCCTCCACTCGTTCTGGGAACCGGTTTATACTTTGTCTATTTTGTGGAAAAAGGCCAAGATCGAGGAGGTCGAACAAAAATGTAGCGATCTAGCCAAGTCCCTACGTTCGATTTCAGAGGTTCTAAATACCCGCAGTGGGGTCTGGCAGAAAGATAAAAGAAACCCCTCTCGCCCGATCGTCTGGAGGTCGTGAAAGAATACAATCTCCAAAAATTATCAAAACTGGGCTCTAGATCTAGGTATTGCATTATTATGATAAAAAGAATGATATGAGAAAGGGAGTTTGGAGAAAGCTGCATAGGGCACAACTCAAGTTTTTTCAATATTGTAGCCAAGGGAAACCTCAACCCAGCGTCGAAGTGCTTTAAGGAAAAGGCGCAGAAGCCAGAAGGGGGGCGATGCATGCGATCCTAGGAATCCTAATTTCGTATTCAGAGGGTATGAAATACTTGGCCCTAATTTTTTCAATGGGAGTTTTAACGCTGCTCACCACCCCTTCCCACGGATTCCTAGCGAGTCTATCCTGAAATTTCTCTAAAGTCGAAGGGCCCGCTCGCTCATCGGAGGGTTTTTGGGGGGCTTTGAATTTCTTATTTCTCTTAGGGGAGGTAGAAAAAGAACCACGTGCGGACCTAGAGGGGGTCGCAGACGACCTAGAATCGGAATTCGAAGAAGAGCTAGAAGTCATCGTACCTTAAAACAGGAGGGCTCGGGATGCAGCATGTCGAACGCGAATTCGAGGCTAGCGGTCCTGGTAACTGAGAGCTTTTTATGTGGGGCAGAGGAGTGAGTTTGAATGGGGGGGCTATATATAAGCCCAACCCTCTCGAGAAACGCGCCCCGAGACGGGCCTGTGAGAAAGCGACACGTGCGCTCCGCGGGCGAGTGAACAGACACGACCAACAAATGACTTCTCCAAAAGTGTGCCTCCACTTTTTGATAAGTGCTGGAGTAATGATGTGTGATTAATGAAGATTGCTTGGGAAATGTCGAAAAAGCCCTTCATTAAGGGCATTTTCGTCATTTAAGCGAGGATCCGCGTCTTTTCTATCGGTATCCACCCGCTTTCGAAGACCCGGACAATGATCACCGTTCGATCGCGGACGCAACTCAGCAGGATTCGGCCACGTGGCCGGTCAACTCTGACCTGCTGAGCCCTATATATAGACCCAAAACGCCGACATTAAAGGTACCTTTTACGCATTTATTGAGATCGAACTTTGAGATAGAACACTTCTCTCTCGATCAACCTAACTTGAGCGTCGGAGGGTCATTGTCGAGGACGTGCCCGACGAGCTCACGGTTCTTGTTTCATTCTCAGGGGATCCAAAATCTGGTCTTGGACGAATCAGCACTCTTAGTAGAGATCGAATCTCGAGATCGCATAATTCGATACGGATCACGCTGTGCCGAGTTGCGTCACATTACCTCTTGGTATGTGTATGTCCGAGCGTGCCGCTCCCCAATTCCATCCAACAACTCACTATTACATATATAAAATTTATTTGTCAAGTTTAGTAGAAATATAATGTGCTATGAAGCACTCCACTTGCCTTCCAAAATTCATGGTCGAAGATTCTCTCTTTGACCTGAAATTTGGTCATGCGGAAGAGGTTTCTCCTTACTCCCTTTGTTTTTCACTTTCTTGATTTTATCTCTTTGTTGGGTTCGTAATTTTATTAATTCAATGGATGATTTATGGAGTGAAGTCATAGAAGCCCAAAGAAAATTGTTTGAGAGTCACTTTAACTTTAGGTGTTGTTTATAATACCTTAGAGAGGACATTTTGCTTTAGACTTCAGGGTGTCCCATATGACACCTTAGAAGTTTTTCTTTTAACTATGGGGTATTGAATATGACCCCTCAAATTCTTAGATTTCAGGGTATTGCATATGATACATCAATGGAGCCTTTTTTCTTTTATTTTCTTAGATTTAGGGTGTTGCTTATGAAACCTCTAGAAAGCCTTTTTTCTTTGATTAAGATGTCTTGCGTATGACAACTCAAGTAAAACCATTTTTATTTGGGAACTTTTTAGAAGTTCTGTAAATTGCATTCATAAACTTATCTTAGGAACTTTTTAGGAGTTCCTTTTTTATGCATTTTTTCTTGAAAACTTCTGAGGCGTTCCTTCAATTGAATAAATGCATTTTCCTCAAAGAACTTCTTAGGAGTTCATTTTTTATGTATTTTTTTCTTCGGGAACATCTTAGGAGTTCCTTTGTTTGTATTTATCCATTTATCCTTGGGAACTTTTTGGAATCCCTGTAATCATTTATTTTTTTGTTTTTGCATCTAATCTTTTGGGAATTTTATAGGAGTTTCTTTGATCAAATTTTTTGGTGTTGACTGGGAACTTCTTAAGAGTTCCTATAGTCTTTTTGCATTTATTCTTTAGGGAGCTTCGTAGGAATTCATTTGATCATATTTTCACTTTGGGCATCACTTTATGCAATCCTCTAGGAGGGGAAGGCGTTTGACCTCCTTATTCTCCTTGGTCTCCTCCTTGAGATGACATACTTCAAGGAGAAGAAGGTGCTTGACCTCCTTTTTCTCCTTAGGGCTCTCTTCCTCGAGATGACACGTTTCCACGAGAAGGAGGTGCTCGACCTACTCTCTCCCCTTGAATCCGTCTTATTGTCCTTACCTTCAGGAAAGGAAGGTGGCTTCACCTCCTTTCTTTCCTTGGGCCTCTTTTGCTCAAGATGACATACTTCTAGGAGGAGGAGGAGGTGTTCGACCTCTTCTCTCTCCTTGGAGCTTCTTTCTTTGTGATGGCTCTCCTCCATGAGGGGAAGGCATTTAACCTCCTTCATCTCCTTGGGCTTCCTCCTCGAGATGACATGCTTCTAGGAGGAGAAGGTGCTCGACCTCCTTTCTCCCCTAAACCCCTCTTGATGGCTTACCTTCATAAAAGGGAGGCGCATGACTTCCTTTCTCTCCTTGGGGCTCTCCTTCTTGAGATGACACGCTTTAAGGAGGAGGAGGTGCTACACCCCCTCTCTCCTCTTGAAGCTTCCTTATTTGTGATAGCTCTCCTCTAGGAGGAAAAGGCTTTTTGACTTCCTTCCTCTCCCTTGTCTTCCTCCTCTAGATGACACGCTTCTAGGAGGAGAAGGTGCTCAACCTCCTCTCTCCTTTTGAACCCTCTTGATGGCTTAATGATTGGACCTTGAATCGGATTGTAGAGCCTGATAGGAAATTCAATTAATAGTTAATAGTTTTGGAGGGGGGCGAAGTTGCTTTATATACGATGGACTCGCGAGAATCTCTACGTGCTCAGGTATCCAATCAATATTAAATTGGATGGATAATTAAACTCTTATAGAAAAAGGGGCAAAAAGAAAGAATTTATTTTCGGCAACCCCTAGTCAAAACCCCTATTTCACAGCGATAATCGGGAAAGGGGGTACGGATTAGATCAATTACTTTCAGGAAAGGGAGGTGCTTGACCTCCTTTCTCACCTTTCTCTCATTTTTCTTTTATTTTTTTTTTAAAATATCCATTACATCCTTTTTAATTTTCTTAATTAACATAATTTGCTCCCAAATATTTTATAAAGCTCCAATTTGCTCGATTTAAGTTTAATATAATCAAAATTTGAATCTATGATTTATTTACTAATTAGCTAATTTTTTAAAAAAATTACCAATTAATCACATAATTGTGTATTAAAAAATTTGTGGATGTTACACCTACCCTCTATTACATGGCTACGATTTATTAGCCGAGTTATTCTACTAATTTATTATATTCCTCCATCACTGCGATCCCGAATTTTCTTTCGATGAGCCATCTGTGTAGGCCCAAGCATCCACTTGGACAGCCCAAGCCCAAACCAACGACCCCACCCGACCCGGTTTGACTCACAATTTAAATGTAATTTACCCTAGCACCACTTCATTTTCTACCATCCACTTCCTCTCCCCCATTTACGGTGGCGTCTTCTCTGCCTTCTCTCTTCTTCATTTCTTGTGCTTTTCCATTGGTTTTTGGGGACTTTGTAACCGCCTCCCTCGTCAATTAATCAACAACCTTGGGCTACCTTTATATGGTGGTCGGTTCATGGTTATGGGCAACTTAGTGTGTGCTAAAACTAAGTGTGAGAAAAAAGGACCTTTGTGGCCAAAGGGGCTTTGTGTCGCTTGAGCAACCATGGGTGTATTTTAGGCTGCCGGCCTTTGTGACCGAGAGTAAAGCTAAAATACGGATTTGGCTCTCTGAGCCTTTTATGTGTTCGATTTTTACTGCTTTTGATACTTAGTGTATTTTGATATGTAATTTGTAATCCACTTATAATTTTTAAGGGTTTGAAACCTATTGACTTGTAATCGTAAATATGCCTTCCACCCAACACAACAGACCTCCCTTTCTACATAGTGTTTTATTTTTTTGAGTGATAACTCACTCTAATATTATTATATTCTTGAGGGATGGTTTCCACACATTCTGAAATGGTACCCAATTATGCTTCAAAAACACACCAAAATAAAGGCTCTAAAATAAAGGATTTGGTTTTAGCTTCTGAATCCAAGTAATCCGATTTAGGAAAGTATTTAGGCTTTGATGAATAGAGACCATAAGTGTTTTGGGTAATGATTTAAGCATATTAGCTTCATATATTAAAAATTCTAAGTTTCTTAAATGTTTAGGTTGACAAACACAGTCCCACTTAACTAAATTCTTCTTATCTTGAGTTGGAACGGGTTTTGTTTCTCAAATTTGAGTGGACTTTTATAATTTTGGTATGAGTTTTATAATGATTTTTATGTTATTTGCTGATAAAGTGTATCATAACATAAGCTCAAAAAAAGAAAAAATATTTTTTTCTCACAAACGGCGGTTGCAACACTGCAGCACCAATTTTATCGTTATACAAATAATACCCTTAAGTTGATTTTTTTTTTGTTGTTCTCTTTTTTTTTTCATTTTATTGGATTTTATACATTTTTTTTATCCACAATATTTTTTAAAATATAAAATATTATTTATTATATGCACGCATGGATGATGTGCTATGATATCTAGTAAAAAGAAAATGTTCTTTCTCTTTTTTTTCCTTTTCTAGAAATATGGTGTATTGGTTTATATATTTTTTCTTATTCATAATATATTTTAAAATATAAAATATTATTTATTATATGCATGCAGCGACAGAGTGCCATAGCGGCTAGTATTTTATAAAAAAATTAAATTACTTTTAAATATTTTTCACATTTAAATTAATTTATTATTTCTTATTCTAATAATTTATGAAGCTAGTAAAGAAATTGGTGTATCAACAACTTATTTATGAAATTACCTAACTATCTTGTAGGTGGGTAGATTTTAGTTATTATTGGGACGATCGGATTTTCAAAATATGAAAAAAAAAAAAAAACTAATTAGGTGTAAGAAAAGTTATAAAAAGTTCAACTTATTTACAAAAATATCTTAAGTTGCAATCAACACTTTCTTAGCAAATTATAACTTTTAACTTATTTTAACTTAGTAGCAGAAATAGAAGTTGTATCTCCAAATACCTTTATTTAACATAATTTAAGCGAAAAGCATTCAATTTAATTTTTTTTGCCAACATGGATATATCTTTTTTAGTATTCATTTATTTATAATAATATGAAAAGAAAAGTTTCTCCACATTCACAAATGACAGTTAATGATACCACTATACCAATTATTTATGAAGCAAAAAATATCCTTCAACTAATTAGATAATTAACTATCTAAATAACGAAAATGTCCTCAAAACAGACATTATTTGCAAGTATAACCTAAAGATCCGCACCCTTTTTATATCGGATCGGGTCACGGGTCTCGACCCAAATCTGCAACCCGACCTAAATGACCCACTGCGTGAGGTCGTTGATCTACGTGACGCTACATGAGCTAGAATGCCAATGCGTGACACTACGCAAGTAAACCTTTTGGATAGGCAAGTGGACCCATCCATACACTATAAATATTTCATTTCCATTGCATTTATGGTAAAATATTTATTACACCTGAACTCATACTAGATCGCTTTGAGATCGCATTTAGCTCGATTTCTTCTATTTCGAACTCTTTCACTAACTTAGGCATTGGAGGGTTTTAGCTGGAGACCTCCCAACAAACCTAGCGATCTGCTCTCTTTTCTCAGGTTCCTAACTTTTTCGAGAACATGAGGTAGCTGAAGAACTGCGGCCAGAATCAATTACTATAATTTATATAATATATTTAAAAACATGAACCATCATTTATCATATACACGTAGAAACGGCGTGCCTCAACAGCTATTGATACTAATATAAAAAGCTGTCACTTTTCACTCACAACAGACGATTTCTGAAACTGCAACACTAATTTTTTTAAATATTAATCATATTATTAAATATTTCTACCAATATAATGACATACATTTATTTCAAAATGGTTTACTCTATCTTTTAACCGTTACTATACTCCACCTCTTTAATCGTATCCATTACTTACTCTACTTGTCTACATCTATTTTAAAATTGCATGCCAAGCTCGTAATCATAAAAGAAGAAAGGAAAAGAGAAAAGAGAAAGAGAGGGTTGATTACAGCGTTGCCGCGGGGAGTGGGGAGTGGAGGTGGGGCAGTTCTTCCACGGGCGAATATCTGTGAGCAGCACTGCAGAGATACGAATGCCGTCAACCCCCTCACATGCAAGTTTGCCAACGCCCAACATTTACTTTAGTACATCCAAATGAGCGTGCGTAATTAAATAAAAATTAAATTTTACTTTGAAAATTGTATTTTAATTGAAAATTTTAAAAATAATATTAAAAAAGTATAGCTATGAAAAATTTAAGTTAGTGGAAGTCGAGAAAGTGGACACTCTGAGGATTTCGAAGAGTGAGAGGATGGGACGTCGATAAATAAATTAATTAATTATATTACGTATTAAAAGCATATAAATTGGCAGATCAAAAAAATATAAGGCACCAAAATAGTAGTCTCTTTTAATAATAAGGTATAAATATATTCGCTTTTGCCTTTTCAATGATTATTTATTATTTGAGTAAAAAGAAATGATGTGAAGATGACCAAACATGGACGTGACCCCATTTTTATTTGGATATAATTCCATGTGAATGCCCAAGATTGGAGGGAAAGAAGGGGGCCCACAAAATAGTGTTGGTATCTCATTTCCATGTGAGTGTAAATTGCAATCTAACTACCTGAGTTATGGAAAATAGGCAAACAGCCCCTTTATAAAAAATAAAATAGCAATTTATCTCTGTGTATCTCATTTCCATATGTTGATACATTCCATTCCTCCAATGTCATTGACGTGGTTGTGATTTTAGCTAAAAAATGAAATACGATTGCACACCAAGTGAAATCAATGTCAATTTTGAGAGAAAGTGTGTTTTATACATAGTGTGGTAGGAGTGTATGTATTTATTGTATGAATTATATATATAAAATTAGTGAATAAAAAGTGTACTACCAACATATACAACAGCCATATTTATTTGAAGAAGGAATAGCACTATAGCCACCGGCACACCATACATGAGTTGTGGAGAAGAGTACTTTGTTGCTTGGGAGAGTTGTAGCGATTAAAATGAGTGTCAGGTGCATTAATTGTACCGGACCAAAAAGAAGGTAATTTTGGTAAAAAATGAGCGTAACTCAGGAGACAAATTTGAGGGCATAAATGGGACTAGACCACAATCCCTAATGGGGCGGCCTTCTTTGATTTGTAATCTACCACAAATGTTGGTGATTACAGTCACCCAATTTGTGGTACTAACTCGATGAATAATGAACTGATTAAAATACTACTAAACACATTCTTAAATTAAATTGTTAAAAATATCACTCATTATACCTTAAAGTAAACATAGTGCAAAAATATAGATAAAAATCCAAGTCTTGATTGATTCTCTTTGAGATCCTCCTTTCATATTTATTATATTATTTCCTCTTATTGCACTATTTAGATGGGAGAATTTCAATTTAAATAAATTAAAAAACACGCGAGCTTAGAAACAGAAACATTTGAGCTCGAGTTGAACTTTAACTTGCTCGACTCATCTTGCACCTTTAATGTCAATCGAAAATAATATACAAAATTCTTATTATTATTTTAGAGTGGCAAATTACTCAAAATATGTTTAAACATGATCCATTGAGAAGTTTATTATTATTATTAGGGTTAAATACACTTTGCACCCTTGAATTATGCATAAAGTGCATTTCACCCATAAACTATAAAACGTAATAAAACATATTTTAAGAAGTAAAATAAAATATATACAGGTAAGTGAGAATGGTATTTTTGTGCTACTAATGTCAAGTTATTTTGTCAGGGGTGTCTTTGTCACCTTTCATACTTTAAGGGTGTAATTGAAACAAAATGCATAGTAACAGGAGTGCAAAGTATATTTAACCCATATTGTTATTATTATTATTTGGAAGTTGATCCATTGAAAGTTTTCATGATACTCAAGCGCGATAAATCAGCTCCAAATCAAGGAAACCTATGTCATACACTAAAAATAGGGCGTTGGGTTTGCGTTTCAGCACACAACAAATCAAATTCGAAGCTATTAATACCTCAAAGTCTTTTTGCCACGTCCAATGTTCGGCATCAAGATTTCAAGGCCTTGGTATCAAATTATAAATTAGTTGGTAATTTTTTTCCACAAGTTTCGACGTACATTATACATTCAATTCAAAAACAAACTTCAAGTTCTTGAATCGAAACTCAGACAAAATAATTTAATTTTTTCAAATTAGATAGCAGCCTCTTTATTTAAATTATAAAATTAATTTGTCCAGATTTTTCTAATCTGATAAGTTTTTGCGGACATGAAATTTGTGTGAACACATTAATAATGCTTCAGCATAACAGGAGATTCAGTTCTATACTTAATGCAGATCCACAGCCCTTGATAATTTTCCCAATCTTCATCTCAAAGAACCTAACAGCAAAAATCAACATTTTCATTTCATTGTGCTAAATAAATCTGAGCTGGATCAGTCTTGGTTGTATCTGTCATTTCCAGATCAGCATATTCCACTGTTATGCTTTACTAACAGTTCTTGCTAGCTCCAAAGATTGGAGTCTAGGGGGCAAACAGTTCATCTAAAGGACCACAGAAACAGAAAATATATAACATGGGAGACAAAAACTAGAAGAAAACTAGAAGAGATCTCACTTCAGCCCCTACTGCAGAGCTTAAGTTTCAAAACAGGAGCTGCTCTTATTACTTTTGCTAGTTGTGGGATGATATATGATTATATATAAAGAGAAATAAAGAACTGAACCAATAAAATTGATTAGAGGAGATCAAAGATTCAATACTCATCAGGCAATGAGGGAAGGCTCATTCTCTATATATTGCTTGCCTTCAACAGCCGATGATTCGTCGGACTTAGTTGTTTTAGGAGTAGCACCCTTTGCTGCATCTTTAGCAGGTGAAATTGGAGTTTCTCCAGCAGCAGTGGATGCTGATGAAGTAGCCTCTTTTCCGCCCTTGTTGTCTTTCCCGTCTTGCAACGCTTTGGGAGTAGCCGGTTTCCCGTTCTTGGCATCCTTCCCTTCCTTAGAATCACCCTTCCCTTCCTTAGAATCTTTCCCGTTCTTTCCGTCCTTATCGTCTTTCTTGGGTGGGGTTGGGGGTGGCACCATATGAGGTGGAGGTGTCTGCTTCAGCTTCATAATGAGTTGACGCATCCTTGACATATCGGTCGGTTTTCCAGGTTTTGGTCCCTGAATAACATGAACAGAAGGTTTCTTTTCCTCTTCCTTTTTTGCTCTCCTCTTCTCGATGTTGGGAACTTCACGAGGTATGATCTCCGCTATTGCTTTCCAGGATTGTTTGTGGGCCTCCTTATGAAACTTCTCTTGTTGGGTAAGATAAAGCTGAAAAACACCAAAATTTCTCGATTGTTACATCAAAAAATACCGATAGTCATATCAGTAAACTTGAAATTAGATGTTGGGATGATACTTTCTCTCTTTCCCGATTCTGAGCCTTGTTGGTCTCGCAAGTCTGATTCCTTTTCTCATAAAACTGTCTTTTATACTCCTCAGCTTCAGCAATTATCTGATTCCTCAACTCCTTTTCCTTTTTCTCTTTCTCCTCAAGATAAATGGCATTTTGGCTACAGTCACAAGTAAGAGAGGTCATAAAATTCAGATATAGAAACTCAGGTGTTAGTAGTGGATCGGTCTCCGGCACAGTTACAATACAAATAATTACAGAACACTTAAATATTACAGGCTTTCTAAATGAATTACAAGAAAACCTACCGAATAAGAATTAATGCTTACAGAGAATAAACCGAAACAATACAATTTCAGAACAAGAAATGGTCGGCTCAGAGGCCTAAGACCCAGGGCCTAGAGAGGCCGTAGGCCGCAACCCTGCTCACGGTTGCACGGATATAACCGAGGCCACAAAGGCCAACCACAAAGGCTGTTCACAGTAATCCACCGAGGATCGTGCCACAAAGGCTTTAGAATCGGAA
>NC_026152.1:7707112-7737594 GCF_000512975.1 Sesamum indicum
AAGGCCCAATCATATTGGTTTGGGCCATCATTTTATTAATATTTTCCACCTTGGTCCAAACCAAGATGGTGGGTCAAAAGGCTGTCATCATTGCCATAGCTTCCTTTTCCTGCAAGAAGAAAGGTTAAGGAACAGCAGTTTAAAGATGTAGTATATCAAGACAATTTTAAACTTCTCTATTGCTAAACATTTAGTTCCCATATCTGCAGGATTCTCTTCTGACTTTATTTTTTCAAGATTGATTATTCCATTGTTTATAACATCCCTAATAAAGTGATATCTAACATCTATGTGTTTGGTTCTGTAGTGGAAGACTGGGTTTTTACATAGCTGGATACTAGACTGACTATCAGAGTAAACAACAAGTTTATTCTTCAGAAATCCGATTTCAGAAATTAAGCCTTTTAACCATAATGCTTCTTTTATTGCTTCAGTTGTTGCTATATACTCAGCTTCTGTAGTAGAAAGAGCTACAATACTTTGAAGTTGTGATTTCCAACTTATGCAGGCATTACACAGTGTAAAGATATAGGAGGTAGTTGATTTTCTACTATCTTTGTCATTAGCATAGTTAGAATCCACAAATCCTTTAAGTTCCACATCATCAGAATTTTTAGAAAAGGTTATTCCAACATTCTTAGTACCATTTAAGTATCTAAACAGATATTTCACTGCTTCCCAGTGGGAAGTACCTGGATTGGACATATACCTACTTAAACAGCTAACTGCATATGCTATGTCTGGCCTAGTACTTACCATTAGATACATGACAGATCCTATAGCATTTGAGTAGGGCACATTTTTCATTTTATCTTTTTCAGATTCTGTTTTAGGACATAGATCTTTGCTTAACTGGAAATGTGCTGTAAGTGGTACAGAGGATGGTTTGGAATTTTCCATCGAAAATTTTTCAAGAATGCTTTGAATGTAAGAGGTTTGATTTAAGAAAATAGTTGACTCGGTTCTGTTTCTTTCTATGTTCATACCAAGTATTTTCTTCGCATTTCCTAAATCTTTCATTTCAAAGTTCTTGCATAAATGATGCTGTAAGTTTTTAATCATATCAAGACTAGGACTAGCTATTAACATGTCATCCACATATAAGACAAGAAATAGTGGCACATTGTTTTCATGCTTGAAATATAAACATGGATCATAAGCACTGTTTTTGAAATCCAAAGAATGCATGAACTGATCAAACTTTTTATTCCACTGCCTAGGGGATTGTTTCAGACCATATAAGGATCTTTTGAGCAAGCATACATGTTTTGGATTTTTCTTATCAACAAAACCGTGAGGCTGAGACATGTAAATTTGTTCATCTAGATTTCCATGCAAGAATGCAGTCTTTACATCCATCTGTTTTAATTCCCAGTTAAAGTGAGCAACCAAAGCAAGTAAGATTCGAACAGTAGTAAACTTAACCACAGGAGAGAAAATTTCAGTAAAATCAATGCCTTCTTTTTGAGTAAAACCTTTTGCTACAAGTCTTGCTTTAAACCTTTTGACATTGTTTTCTTCTTTTATTTTGAAAACCCATTTACAGTCGACTATAGAAGCATTTTTCGGTTTTGAAACTAGAACCCAAGTGTTATTCTCTTTTAAGGCTTTTATTTCTTCATTCATAGCAGTTATCCATTCTTTAGAGTTTGTACTTTCTAAGGCCTCTTCATAAGTACTTGGTTCTAAGTTTTCAACATTTAGAGCTAAATGATAATCTTTAAGCCTAGAGGGAATCCTACGTTCCCTAGGTACTCGATCTCTAACTAGCTGATAGGTGTTTGGATTTTCAATTTCTTCATCATTGTTTTCTTCCTGATTTTCTTGATTTTCTTCTCTATTTACTATTTCTTCCCCTTGTTGGTTATCCTCATTACTAAGTTCCACCTTATTAAAGGTATTTTCAATATTAAAATCTTCGGAATTTTTAGAGGAAGTGTTTAAGCATGGCATTTCTGATTCATTAAAGATCACATCTCTACTTACTATCACCTTAAAGCCAGGTTGATTCTTAAGCCATAGCCTATATCCTTTTACTCCGGGTGGATAACCAATAAATACACATTTTTGGGACCTAGGATCTAGTTTATCACCATTATAATGACAGAAAGCAGCACAACCAAAAATGCGTAGAGAAGTAAAATCAACATCAGAATTTGTCCAAACTTTTTCAGGAATATTTCCTAGTAAAGGCACTGAAGGTGACCTATTTATCCAATATGCTGCAGTTAATAAAGCTTCTCCCCAAAAAGTTTTAGATAAGCCAGAACTGATTAAAAGACACCTTACTTTATTTAACAAAGTCCTATTCATTCTCTCAGCTACCCCGTTTTGTTGAGGAGTATATGGTGTGGTTTTGTGTCTTTTAATACCATACTTTTCGCATAAATCAGTAAACTGTTTGTTACAAAACTCCAAGCCATTATCAGTTCTTAATGCTTTAAGCCTATGACCTGTTTGGTTCTCAACCAGATTTTTCCAACTCTGAAATTTTTCAAAGACATCAGATTTTTGTTTCATTAGAAAAACAAATACTTTCCTAGAATAATTATCAATAATTGATAGAAAATACTTATTGCCCCCATGAGTACTAATATTAGCAGGTCCCCACACATCTGCATGCACATATTCTAAAATGCAGTTTGAAGAAGTGGGTGACGGGTATGAGGAAGTAGGAAACTTAACTTTGTGTTGTTTTCCTAATATGCACTCATCACAAAAATTTAAAGTAGAAGGTTTTTCATGCAAAAAACCATTTTTGTGTAACAACTCAAGCCCTCTAAAGCTGATATGACCCAGCCTCTTATGCCAAATTTCAGATTTATTTTCTGTGAAAACATTTCCAGAAAAGGAATCGTACTTAACGGTGCATAAATACAGATTTCTCTTTTTGATTGCTTTGAAAATAGTCATGGAACCCTTAGAAATTTTCATGATCCCTTTCCCCCATTTCCCCTCTAACCCTTCTTCTTCTAGGGCAGAGCATGACATCAAATTATGGGCAAGATCAGGGACATACCCAACATTCTTAAGGGTTATTTTCGAACCATTTTTAAAAATAAGACAGGTATCACCAAAATCGAGCACATCACATAATTTTTGGTTTGCCATTGACACAGAACCTAGTCTTTCAGTTTTAAAATTTGTCAAAATATCTTTATAAGGTGTCATATGAAAAGTGCATCCAGAATCCACAAGCCATTCAGATTTATTTAAGGAGTTTTCAACAAAATTTACATCAGACACCATATAAACTTCATCAGTTGTTTCTTCAGAAACATTAGCAGATTCATTTTGTTGGTTCTTTTTAGGCTTTTTACAGTCTTTAATGAAATGACCTCTACCCCCACAGTTGTAACACCTAAAATCCTTTTTGTTTTTATCTTCATCTCTTTTATTATTATTGTTGTTATAATGCCTATTTCTAGACGGACTTCTTCCCCTACTTCTACTCCGACTTTTACTGTATTTTCTGAATTTCGAGTTATGGTTATTATTCCTATTTTTAGGTCTTCCTCTTACCAAGTTTACTTCATTGTTGTTATTACTAGGAGTATTGGTTTTTAAATCCATTTCTTTTGATTTTAAGCCACTAATTACAGTTTCTAAAGTTACATTATCTCGTCCGTATTTTATTGCGGCTTTAACATCACTGTAGGACTCAGGAATAGCATTTAATAAAACTATGGGTGTATAATCATCAATATTTTTATCCCCTGTCAATTTTATGTCTTGAATTAATTTAGTAAAATCATCAACATTTTCCTCAATATTTTTCGAAACATCCAGTTTATATCTAAAGAATTTTTCTAAGAGAAACAGTTTGCTAGGAAGTGAAGTTTCAGTGTATAGTTCCTCTAACTTATTCCATAGCTCTTTAGCAGTATTCTGTTTTCCTACTTTCCTAATTACAGAATCAGACAGATTTAAAATAATAGAGCTGTAAGCATACTCATCATTTTCAAGCCGTTTTTCATCAGAAACAGTTTCAGAATATTTTCCTTCAATAGCTTTAAAAACTTTTTGTTGTATTAAGATGCCTTTCATTTTTTGTTGCCATATAGAAAAGTCAGTTTTTCCGCCAAATGGTTGTAAGTTATAACCAGACATTTTAGCAAGTTTCAGTAATATCACAGAAATTCACAGTTCAAGTAATAGAGGCAAATATTAAGCAGCAGCAAATTCCCAATCACAGAAGATTCAACAGTAAACTAAAACAGTTAATAAAGCTAGGGCCTTAACTACGCCTCCACTAGATACCCGACGGCTTCAGGAGCCCGGCCAAGGGAGGTTAGCAGTAAGGGGTCGGGAAACTGGGACCGAAAAATAAAGAGAGAGAGAGTTAGAGCGATGTTACCGTGAGTGGCCTCAGGCCAGAGACTTAACCCCGCTCTGATACCACTGTTAGTAGTGGATCGGTCTCCGGCACAGTTACAATACAAATAATTACAGAACACTTAAATATTACAGGCTTTCTAAATGAATTACAAGAAAACCTACCGAATAAGAATTAATGCTTACAGAGAATAAACCGAAACAATACAATTTCAGAACAAGAAATGGTCGGCTCAGAGGCCTAAGACCCAGGGCCTAGAGAGGCCGTAGGCCGCAACCCTGCTCACGGTTGCACGGATATAACCGAGGCCACAAAGGCCAACCACAAAGGCTGTTCACAGTAATCCACCGAGGATCGTGCCACAAAGGCTTTAGAGTCGGAAACCACTAAGGTGTTTGCCACAAAGGCTTTAGGGTTTTTCAAGGAGGAAGAAAGAGGGAGAAGAGAATCTGTCCGTTAACCACAAACCAGTAAGTATGAGCCATATATGAAGGCTAACACTTAATGGCTCATTTACAGCCATTATCTGGAGAATAGGAGTTACAGAAGACGAAGAACGGGTGAAGAACCCGAAGGGTTTGAAGGAGAGAAAGGGACAGTGAAGACGGCGGAAAATTAGGGCAGAAATGAAGAGGAGAGTATTTAAAGGGAGCTGTCGGGTCAAACCTTAGAGTGGACCGGGTCGGTGGGCTAAAGGAGTTGGGCCCTCGGTTTTATCCGGCCATCCAGTGAGCAAGGCCCAATCATATTGGTTTGGGCCATCATTTTATTAATATCAGGATTGGAGCGTTTCTTATACAAAGAATGCAAAATGTTTACTGCATGTTGCGCATTCTTATTGTTCTTCATCTTGACAAACATTTGCCAGCAACATGAGCATGGGTATGAATCAGAATGCAACTGACACAAGTCATCTCTAACGATAAGTTGGAACCCGATAAGCAAAGGGGATTATGCACGATAGCGATACACTTACCTATCCCTCCCCCACCCCCTTGAAAAGAAGAGATTGGCGAGCATGAGAAATATCAATGTACACAGATGGAGATCAACAAATCCATATATCAAAAGAAAACATATACATGTGCTGCAGTAGCTTCCGTTATAATGGAAACTACGACGAAAAAATTTGCTTCCGTCAATAGTCAATCAATCATTTAAGCAAACAAAGATATGATTTCAAGGAAATGAATAGGCCATGAAAACAAAAAGATAGCGAATTACTAAACAAGATAAAATGTATTTGAAGATTTCGGTTCGTTCTTGCTTTAGTTCTACCTTACTAGTACAGAGATAAGGTCCCAACATACATGGGAAGAAAATAAAGAAACAGCCTCCTCAACCAAGCATCAGGCTAACAGGGCAGAATCAGATAGATTCGATTTTATATATAGCTTCCATCACAGGCTTAAATTGCCAAAACGAAGTTCAACACTTTTACATTTCCACCTAAAAACCGCAATTGATATTCCTTACACACATCAGTATCAACACACTACATGGCATCAATTACAAACTCAAGATTATTAATTATTTAAGGGTACAGCTCTGTTTTGATTATGAGTTTAAATCCAAGATCCGATCGGGGCAATTAGAACCCTGATCCTACGTAATCCAATTTATATTCATTTCCATACAAAGATTAAGTCCCGCATAAAACGCTACAAAATTCATCACATTTTATAATTACATGATCGGGAAACTATTAAAAACATAATAGAATTCTAAGAAATCTCACCGACGCCATTCGCGAAATGCGGTGCCTTCTTCACGCATCTGGCTGGGTTCCGGAAGAAGCGGCCCGCCATCAGCCGACGTGAAAATCCCTTCACTGTCAGCTGAGATGTCGTAGGGCTTGACGTACTCATCCACACCACCGCCGCCGCCGGCGTTCGCTGTTTCAAGGGGCGACTGAGAATAACGGTTCGGCGAGCCGCTGAAGCCGTAGGCCTTCGGCGACTGCATGTCATTGTTGTCGTTCCTGGGGCTCCCAGAGAATCCGTCCATTGGTGGTGGTGCCACGCCATTATCGCCATCGAAGCCGTACTGCATGCCGTCGTCGAAGGGACGCACATTCTCATCTCCGCCGTCGTTTGTGCCCATGAAAACACCCTCATCAAACGCTTCCATTTTCGAAACCCTCTTGGATTTGTACGCAAATACGTACGTATAGCTGTGTGTGGATGGTGGATGGTGTATGTGATGAAATCAAGATCAGAGTGATCAAACTTGGAGCAGAAAGCGGTGCATTTCAGCTGTTTTTTTGTTTTGTTGGTGAAGAGAGAAAGGGATTATAATCAGATACGGCCGCGATTAATTTTGTCGATCCAAATAGGACAATTATGTCCTTACATTTGGCATCGTTTGTGGTATTTAGGGCTGAAAACTAAGTCAAACTATTCCGTAGTTGACTGAAATCAATTCATAAAAATTCTTTCAATAGTTTAATTTGTTATATTTAATAAATTAAATTTCAACAAATTCATTTGCTCAATAAACTTTTGAATTCGACTCGAACTCGATTTAATTAGTATAAAAATAATAAAATATAAAATTATTAGAACCCAATTCATATTTGATTTAATTGAGACTCGTTTGATCTCAATTAAATTAATAATCAAATCAAATTCAAACACAATTTTCAGTTCTTGATAATAATTCAAATAAATTTGAACAAAAATATGTCCGTATCGACCCGAATAATTTACAACCCTAATCCAATTGTGCCTAGCTAGATAGGGTTAAAAACGGGTTTGATCTAATTATGATTAAAATTATATTTTATTAAATTTTGAAGAAATTTTTAAACAAAATTATTTTTCTTTTCAAATTATAATACATCAAAGACAAGGAAGAAATGATGGATACACTAGAAATTTATTTAGAAGATGCTCCTAAGCTTCAGCTATGAGAAGAGCTTTTTAAACAATTAAGGATGCCGTGGACAAAAGCTTTCATAGTGTTTGGATTTATATTCCGAGTATTTTACGAGATAAAAAGAAAATAAATATAAATAAGTATGTATGCTTGAATTTGTTTTTAAAAATAATTTAAAATAAAATTTAGGGTGATTAATTAGTAATTATTAAAAATTTAGATTAGTTAGTAAAATAAATTATAGACTGAATTTGGGATATAATAAAATTTAAATGGAGTCCGTAAATCTATAGGATTGTATCTTACGTAGGCCTATAACCATAGTTATGCACAAATTAAGTTTTCCATCCTATCAACCCAACAACCTCCTCGTTGGGTCTTCACCAGATTCATTTTACACATTGATGCATCATACCAAAATAAAAGAAAACACCCGAATCTGACTTTTGCAATGAAGAATAATACAAATTGGGCAGTTCCTTCTTGAAAGGCTAAAGTATCTGCATGAGATACAAATTGAAGATATAATTTAGGTAGTTTGTGACCCAAAAATTGGACCACCAAAATCAAACAAGTCACTCAATTCTCAAGTAAAGAAAAAAGATAACATACTTGTCTTTTCAGGATGGCATCTCTTGGGAGTTTATCCCCAAATGATGAGCCCCAAAAGGATCGACAATTACAAAAATAATGATGGGTTTGTAAAACCCCTATACAATAATGAAATAAACAATACAATATGAAGGTAATAAGATAAATGGCTCAGGAGCCAAACCCGGCAATCGACTGCCCAAGCTCTACCAATCGGCAACCCTCACGGTTGCAAGAACCCACAAAGCCACCAAGACACAAAGACACTTAGACCCACAAAGATCACTTAGGCTTCACTAAGAAATACACACAACACACTAAGTATTTTCACAAAGAAGATGATCTCACAAAGGATTCATAAAGAAGGTTTTGGTTTCTCTTGTTCTTGCTCGTTCGGTTCTTTCTTCTTATCAAATCAGAAGAGGAAGAATTGATTTATAGTGGTGAGAAAATTAATGAAGGAAGCGGTGGAGTGATTCCCAAAGGCCATGAGAATTGGACTTTAGAGAAACAAGAATGAAATGAAGAAGAAAGAGGAAGAAAACCGATCGGTTGGAGAGAGGGAGAAAAAGAGGAGTTTTGGGTTAAATAGATCATGGGTCGGGTTTGTGGGTCAGGTCAACGGGTCATGGGCCGGTAGCAAGGTGGGCTTCCATCCAATGAGAGTCCATGGTGAGTTGGGCCGTGGGCCAAAATTCAACATTTGCCCCCTTGGACCAGGCCCAAGGGCCAGATTTGGCATTCATCATTGCCGTAACTCCTAAGCGGTACCTGCAAAACAGAAAGAATGACCTTGTACACAAGGGTTAGGAGACATAAGGTGAGTTATAAAAAATTTTAAAACAATCTTCAACATCTCCTTCAGAAACTAAATTAGCATCTTCTTCCTTTTTGTCATTCCGTTTTGGCAATTTACAATCTTTAATAAAATGCCCCCTTTTTCCACAATTATAACATTTTCTATCCCAAACTTTCCATTTTTATCTTTATACTTAGACTTACTAGGACTTCTATTCCTATGTTTTTCAAAGTTTCTATTCTTGAATTTTTCTTTTACATAATTAACCTCATTTAGATCCTCACTAGGTTTATTTGTTTTCAAATCAATTTCTTTACTTTTAAGACCATTCACAACAGTTTCTAAATTGACATTATCTCTACCATATTTAATTGCGGCTTTTACATCAGAGTAAGCTTCAGGTATGGCATTTAACAAAACAATTGGAGAATAATCATCTATGTTCTTATCACCAGTTAATTTTATGTCTTGAATTAGTTTTGTAAATTCATCAAGGTTTTCCTCAATATTTTTAGATAAATCCAATTTGTATCTAAAAAACTTTTCGAGTAAAAACAACTTACTCGGTAAGGAAGTTTCAGTATACAATTCTTCAAGCTTATTCCATAAATCTTTTGCAGTGTTTTGTTTTCCAACTTTTCGAATCACAGAGTCAGACAAATTCAAAATGATAGAAGAATAAGCATACTCGTCATTTTCAAGCCTTTTTTCTTCAGAAATAGTTTCAGGATATTTACCATCTATCCTTAAACACTTTCTGTTGTATTAAAATACCCTTCATTTTTTGTTGCCAAATATTAAAATCGGACTTCCCATAAAAAAGTTGTAAATTATAGCGAGCCATTATAAAAGTATTAGCAACAAATGCAACAATTGCTATAGGAATCAATAAACCACAATTTCGCAGTTATTAAACCGAAGCCTCCCAAGCTAAATCTCAACCAGATACCCGACGACCTCAAGAGTCCGGCCAGGTGAGGGATTAGCGGGGAAAAACCACGACTCAAGTATTATCAAGGGAATAAACAATTTTGACAGAGTAATAACAACAATTATAATGCACAAAGCATATCAATATCACAAAGCAAAATGATACCAAGCAATAATAGCACTAAGCCGAAAAAGGATAGTATCAATCCTACAAAGTAGCAACACAGATTTTCTGAGAAGCGATTATCACGAAGCAATAATATTAGATAGAAAATTATTGCACAAAGCAATCAATTTCACACAATAATTTCTTGCACTAAGCAAAATAATTCCGAAAAATAACAATTTCAGCAACTTATTTTCAGCCAAAACAGCAACCCAAAAAACAGCAGATTCAGATGGTTAAAAAACAGCAATTTTCAGCAACCTTTTCGGCCAAAAAGCAGTTGAAAAACAGCAATATAAGAGCAGTGATTTTTTCCCCCAAAAACAGTAAAAGAGTGCAGTAATTTTACAGTAATTTCAGCAGCAATTATCCCACCAAAAAGTAACAATTTCAGCCTCGAAAACACAGTAATTCAACACCCAAAAAACAGCAATTTCAGCGATTATTTTTAGCAAAATGACAGAAAATTTCAGCAGTAAATATTGCATGAAAAACAGCCCCAAAAAGTTCATAGAAAATTACTAATCACGAAAAAACAAAAGATGGTTAGATGTTACCGTGAGTCTTCAAGATTAGAGCACCCGTGGCTCTGATACCACTGTTGGGAGTTTATCCCAAATGATGAGCCCCAAAAGGATCGACAATTATAGAAATAATGATGGGTTTGTAAAATCCTTATACAATAATGAAATAAACAATACAATATGAAGGCAATAAGATAAATGGCTCGGGAGCCAAACCCGGCAATCGACTGCCCAAGCTCTACCAATCGGCAACCCTCACGGTTGCAAGAACCCACAAAGCCACCAAGACACAAAGACACTTAGACCCACAAAGATCACTTAGGCTTCACTAAGAAATACACACAACACACTAAGTATTTTCACAAAGAAGATGATCTCACAAAGGATTCACAAAGAAGGTTTTGGTTTCTCTTGTTCTTGCTCGTTCGGTTCTTTCTTCTTATCAAATCAGAAGGAAGAATTGATTTATAGTGGTGAGAAAATTAATGAAGGAAACGGTGGAGTGATTCCCAAAGGCCATGGGAATTGGACTTGAGAGAAACAAGAATGAAATGAAGAAGAAAGAGGAAGAAAACTGATCGGTTGGAGATAAGGAGAAAAAGAGGAGTTTTGGGTTAAATAGATCATGGGTCGGGTTTGTGGGTCGGGTCAACGGGTCATGGGCCGGTAGCAAGGTGGGCTGCTATCCAATAAGAGTCCATGGTGAGTTGGGCCGTGGGCCAAAATTCAACAGCATCTTTCATTTATATTTTATGAGTTGCAAAGGTAAAGACAAAAAAGTTGAAAAATTTAGAAACTTGTTTGTGGTTATGTATAGCTTTGCCATTCCAATGCTCTCCCTAAGATTAAATTGTTTCCAGTTTTCTTTCGCTTTCTTTCCAGGAACAATAATGCTAATGCAATCTTGGACTTCATTGATTCTGGCGCGGCAAATTATTTTATTTCAACTTACTGATCTTTTACTACTTCTACATGGAAGAATCAATATATTCGTAACCTCCTTGATAATGGATTTGGAAAATTATATTCACACTCAGGTTGATGGGGATATTATGAGCAAAAGATGATTGAGCAAGGCTGATCAATAGGTCGCACGAGAGGTCGCAGGTTAACCTGACAGAAGAACATTTATAAGATCGCAAGTCAAGGTCGCAGGATTACACGTGGCTGGATAATGTCTCAATCGGGTTGGGCGGATCCGAATCCGACCCGTAAATCCATCCGGACAGGTGTTTTGCTGAGAGGTAGCTTAGTCACTACATGGGCGAGCATAATAGCGACACCTATGCCAAAGGTGGGGCCCAACTCCACCATCTATAAATACTCCAAGTTTCAGAGAGAGGAGGTACGCACTACTCACACATTTCACTTACTTATCAAGATCGCTGCAGTTTTCTTGCGACCCCATCTGATTTAAGCATTGGAGTATCATCGTCGGGATGATCCCGACTAGCTTTTTGTTTTACTTTTAGATTAACGGATTCGGATCGGTGACGTGGGAAGGTCGTGGTTGAGGATCGTGACCAAACGTGATCGAGGCGGTTCAGTTTGGCGTCTTCTGTGAGAACGAATTTGGAAATAAAACAAAACCCTATACATGGAGCGGTCGGGAGAAAACTTGCCTGTGGTGGAAGGTACTTCGAAGGGAAAAGAGAAGTTATATCAACTGACAAAAGGGGAATTACGGCAAATTATGGAAGATGCGGGAAAAAATGCTATCATAGCATATGAGCAAAGGAATACTTTGCTTAATGAGAATGAAACCGTCAGAAAGAGGGTGGTACGTGAACGAGAAGTAGAAAGATTGTCGGAAAATATGAGCAGAAGAGACCCCGGTGTAAGGCCTGCAATTGCTCCTTTGGAAGTGGGGTCGAGCGCCCGGAGTAGAGGATACAGACGCGAACCTGCGATCTCGAGAGCAGAAGTTGATAGCGTGGGAAGGCAAATTCAAATGTTGGGAAAACAAATAGATGAGTTAAAACGAAAAGGAGAATTGATCACTCAGAATAAACATTCTCCATTTTGCAATAAAATTCTAAGAGAAGTTGTGAGCACTAGCTTTAAAATGCCCGACTTACCAAAATACGACGGTTTAAAAAACCCTCAGGAGCACGTGTCCGCGTTTGATCTTGTAATGAACCTTTATGGACAGTCTGATTCCATAAAAACCAAATTATTCGTAACCATTTTAACAGGAAAGGCTCAGGAGTGGTTTACAAGTTTGCCTGCGGGGAGTATTGGCTCGCATGAACAGTTAGTATAAAAATTTATTTTTCACTTCGCTAGCAAGAAAAAACAAAAGAGGTCAGCGACCTATTTATTCACCATCAGGTAGAAAGAGAATGAGACCTTAAAAAATTTCATGGGAAGATTTAATAACGAGACTTTGGAGGTCCAAGATTTAAGGATTGATATGATGGTGAGCATTCTTATCCACGGGTTGAAAAAAGGACCTTTCGCTTCTGCTCTAGCAAGAGACCCGCCGACCAATGTTGAACAATTGATGCGTTTGGCTCAAAAGTATATTAACGAAAAAGAAATGAACGCTATGAAAGACGGAGAGTGGTTGGGTAATGTAAGGACCCGCGAGCAAGAGTAGGGGAGAGATGGAAAGCAGAAGGTTGATCGAGGTCGGGATCCTCCCTACCAACCGAAATATCACCGATATACACCTTTGAATACAACCTGAACCAAGGCGTTGTTAACTATAAAGAAATCTGATATACTGAAATGGCCTCGTCACACGAGGTTCACGCCAGCTAAGAAGTTTTCTAGCAAGTACTGCAAATTTCATCGGGGGCGAGGACATGACACGGAAGAATGTTATCAGCTAAAAGATGAGATAGAAAGATTAATCAGACAAGGTTATTTCAAAGAACTGGTGCTGAAATGTCGGGCGGATGACAATGTCATTAGAAGAAGTCGATCTAGGAGTCCCGAGAGGAGACAAGATAAGGGGAAAGGCGTGCAGAAAGAGGCTAATCCTGGAAATAATGCGCCTGTGAAAGGTGTAATTTACACGATTGCAGGAGGACCAGAAGGGGGTGATTCTAGAAGATCTAGAAAGCAACAGAACAGGAGTGACCAGAGGAGCCAGTTAATTGCAAACATTGAACCAGAGGAAGAAATAACATTTTGGAATAAGGATAGGGTTGGTAAAGCAGGATCGCCGAATGACCCAATGGTGGTCAAGTTAGACACTGCAAACTTCGTTGTTCATAAGGTTCTGGTAGACAACGGAAGCTCGACGGATATCATTTTGAAAGATGTATTGAAAAAAATAGGACTGGAAAATGCCAAGTTAGAACCGGTGCGGACTCCTTTGGTTGGGTTCGGGGGTAGCGAGATCGCACCCTTAGGTACCCTTGATTTGCCTGTCTCGATGGGAGATGAACCGCCAAGGAAAACTTTGATGGTCAAATTCCTAGTAGTGGATACCCCATTTGCGTACAATGTAATCTTAGGAAGGTCGGGGCGAAACTCTTTTCGAGCAGTAGTTTCCACTTATCATCTGAAAATGAAATTCCCGACTAATGCAGGAGTGGGAGAAGTAAGGTGTGATCAAGAAGAGGCGAGAAAATGCTATAATCTGTCCCTGAAAAAGGGCGAAAATGCAAACAAGAGAAAGAAGTTAGAGACCGTTGAAGAAAACAACCGGGTACCTGACAAACAGGTTCAGAGAATACAACCAGTTGAAGGCCATAAGGTAGTGGAAGTAATACCGGGTGACTCAATCAAAACCACCCAAATTGGGTCACAGTTGGGCGAACATTTGGAAACTATGATGGTAGCGTTGTTGAGAAGAAATGCTGATGTTTTTGCGTGGAAGTCATCTGATTTTTTGGGTGTGGCCCCCGAGGTAATTGTTCACCGTCTGAACGTTGATCCAGCCATGAGACTAGTGCAGCAGAAAAAGAAGAACTTCAGTTATGAGAAGAATCAGATAGTTAAAGAAGAGGTAGAAAGATTACTGAATGCTGGATACATTTCTGAAATTCAATACACTGATTGGTTATCAAATGTTGTGGTGGTTCCGAAACCTAGCGGAAAATGGAGGGTTTGCATAGATTTCATAGATCTCAACAAAGCGTGTCCTAAGGACCCTTACCCGCTACCTCGAATAGATTCCCTGGTCGATGCAACAGCAGGGTATGACTGTTCTCTATGATGGACGCTTACCAGGGCTATCATCAAATTTTTATGGCAGAAGAAGACCGTGATAAAACATCGTTTGTGACTGAAGGGGGAATCTATTGCTACAATGTAATGCCCTTTGGGCTGAGAACGCGGGGGCCACGTACCAATGGCTGGTGAATAAAGATGTTTAAGGATCAGATTGGGAAAACTATGGAAGTCTATATAGATGATATGCTGGTAAAGAATTCGAGGTCACCAGATCACATGACCCACCTTGAGCAAACCTTTGCCATCCTCAGAAAATTCAGGATGAAACTCAATCCGACGAAATGCACTTTTGGGGTGACAGGAGGAAAATTCTTAGGATATATGGTCAATGAACGGGGAATCGAAGCAAATCCCGCAAAGATTGAAGCCATACTCAAGCTGAGGTCGCCAACAACCATCAAAGAGGTTCAACAACTTATTGGTAAGCTTGCATCCCTTAACCGTTTCATTTCTAAGTCGTCAGATAGGAACCTTCCATTTTTTAAAGTGTTGAGAAAGACTAAAAACTTTGAGTGGACTGAGGAGTGTGAGCAAGCCTTTCAAGATCTAAAGACATATTTGCGCTCACCACCGTTGCTTACCAATCTAAAGAGAAGTGAGGCACTATATTTGTATCTTGCCATTTCCGAAAATGTTGTCAGTTCAGCACTAATAAGAGAGGAAGAAGGGGTGCAGAATCCGATATATTACGTAAGCAAAATGCTGCAGGGTGCAGAAAAGAGATACACACAAATTGAGAAGTTAGCGCTTACATTAGTAGTAACTGCGCGCAAACTGCGATCTTACTTTCAGGGCCATCGTATAATTGTCCTGACCAATCATCCTCTGCGAAGTGTTTTAGCACGCCCTTATGCCTCTGGAAGACTAGTGAAATGGGCGGTAGAATTGGGGAAATATGATATTGAGTATCAAGCCCGGACTTCGTTGAAGGGGCAAGTACTAGCAGACTTCATGGTCGAGCTTGTGGGAGAACCCGAAAAAAATCTTGAGGTAGAAAAGTGGATGTTGCATGTAGATGGGTCGTCTAATGCAGGAAATAGGGGAGTTGGTATCCTAATACAAGATTCAAAGGATGTAGAGATCGAGGTCGCTGTCCGCTTATCTTTCATAGTAACAAACAACGAGGCAGAATATGAGGCCTTGATCATGGGATTAGAATTGGCATTTGAAGCCGGTGCTAGAAATCTGGAGGTATACACAGACTCCCAACTTGTGGCCCTACAGATTGATGGGACGTACGAAACTAAAGAGGAAAACATGACACTTTACCATGCAAAGCTAAATCTCTGATATCTAAATTCGACAAATGCCAAGTGTATCAGATTCCCCGGTGTGAGAATTATAGAGCGGATTCTTTATCAAAGTTTGGGGCTATGTTATCTGGGATTAGGGATCGTAAGATTACGGTGATGATCAAAGATGCACCAGCAATTTCTAAGAGCTTGGAGGTTAATGCCACGGATGAAAAACCTTTTTGAAAGATGAGATTATCCAATATCTGAGAGATGGTGCCCTGCCCCCCGACCCCTTAAGCGGGCGAAGATTAAAAGCTAAAGCGGTTCGTTTTGTGTTAATTGAGGCGCATTTGTATAAACGAACTGTGGAATGACCTTTATTGAAATGTTTGGACCCTGAGAGAGCTGAATACGTAATGAGAGAGATACATGAGAGGAGTTGTGAAAATCATTCCGGGGGAAGATCGCTGGCACAAAAAGTAATTAGACAGGGATTCTTTTGGCCTACACTGGTGAAGGACACTAAGGAGCTAGTCAAGAAATGCGAAGCCTGTCAAAAGTTTGCAGCGCAAATCCATACACCAGCAGTCCCCCTGGAACCAATTAAGGTCGCATGTCCCTTCGACCGATGGGGGATAGATATTTTGGGACTCTTCCCAACTGCACGATCTCAGAAAAAATTCATCATAGTGGCGGTGGAGTATTTCTCCAAATGGATCGAAGCTGAAGCTGTAGCACGAGTCATCGAAGGGGTCATGATAGATTTTATATGGAAGAACATCATATGCAGATTTAGGGTTCCTAGGATCCTGGTGTCCGATAATAGTACCCAATTTCAGGGAAAAAAGATAGTTGACTGGTGTAAGGAGTTAAAAATTCAACAGAATTTACAGCAGTAGAGCATCCTCAGTCAAATGGGCAGGTCGAGGTCTCAAATAGAACTATTCTGCAACATCTTAAAACAAGATTAGGCTCTAAAGGGTCATGGCTAGACGAACTGCCAGGAGTGTTATGGGCTTACCGTACAACTCCTCGATTTTCAACAGGTGAAACCCATTTTTGCCTTGTATTTGGAACTGAAGCTCTTATTCCTGTAGAGATAGGAGAGGAAACCCAACGCGTGGCTATGTATGATCTAGCGACCAATCAGGGGAACGCATTTTCGACCTGGAAGTGATCGAAGAAAAAAGAGAGATCGCACATGCTCGAATGCTACACCACAAGGGTTTGATGCTGAAAAGCTCTAACAAGAGACTCAAGCCCAGGCAACTGCAAGTGGGTGACCTCGTCTTAAAGAAGGTGGAAGTGTCGAGACACGTGGGAAAGCTAGACCCAAGTTGGGAAGGACCTTACAAGGTCACAGAAATCAAGAGGCGAGGCACGTACCAAGACATGGAGGGTCGAGATCTACCGCGGCCGTGGAACATCCAAAATTTGAAGAAGTTCTATGCCTAGGTGGTAGCCCGTAAAAAACCTCAAAATGTATATCTCAGATAGGCCCGAATTGTCTTTAATTTGAACCTAAAAAAGGTCGTATCAAACCTGTGAAAGGTTATATGTAATGTATCTGAAAAAGATCAATCTAATGCAGATATCATCTTTTTTGTGCAATTTGCTGTCTAAAATTTTACTTCTTAAATCTGTTTACTGGTTTTGTGACGTAGCAAGATCTGAGAAAGATCACAGGATCTGAAAAAGATCATTCGATCTGAAAAAGATCGCAATTTCTGTGAAAGATCATAGGATCTGAAAAAGATCATTCGATCTGAAAAAGATCGCAATTTCTGTGAAAGATCACAGGATCTGAAAAAGATCGCAAGTTCTATGAAAGATCACGGGATCTGAAAAAGATCATTCGATCTGAAAAGGATTGCGAGGTAAAAGATCATCTGATGTGAAAAAGCATTGGCTAGGAGAAATCACAAGGCTTAAGAGAGATCTTTAATCCAGAAGAGATGGCGATTTCAAGTTGATTGGATGCAACGCACAAATTTAAAAGTGTGCTATCTCAAATATACAATGCATTATAAGCGTGTCTATCGCCAAAATGTAGTAATTTGATCAATGGAGATCATACGTTAAGTTGATGTGTAAACAACTAAAAAAGTTGATTTCAAAAGACAGGTCACAAAAGTTCATCACTGTTCAAAATATTACATACCAAGAGTAACTGTTTCTTGAATGCTGGTCTATACAAAAAATATCAGTTTTTGCAGATAGAAGGATCGAGCTCAATCATCCATTGCCTCCACCTCATCTATCAAACTGCCAAACTCGGTGCCCTCGATCTCCAGAGGAGGCTCTCTGCATAAGGTTGGAAGTTTTCGTCCACTAGGGGATCGAACCCTTCAACAAAGGCATTCAAGTTGTTCGCCTGGGCCTTGCATTTGTTAAAACCCGCCAACATGTGGGTGGAAGCTTTGATTTCGACCGCAGTTTGAAAGACGGGGGTGTGGAGGAAGTCGCGTGCACTAGCTAGTCACAGCTCCCGGGCTCGAGAAGCGAACTCAGGAGAGTTCAAAAATCTTTCTTTGCCCTCCATCTGGCCCTGGACTCGACCCGCCTCATGACCGGCATTAAAGCCTGACCTCTAGCCCTCTTCATGTGACCTAGCGACCTCGACAACATGGGATTCCTCGACCTCCTTTAACTTCGTCTCAAGCTCCTTCAGCTTAGCTTCAAGGCCAGCTCGCTCCTCGTTCAAATGTTGATGCTGTTGCTGCCAATTCCTCTCCTTTATGCGCAGCTCATTTTTTAGGTCGCGAGCTTCTGGCTGCTTTCTTGGTGACGTTTACGGAGGAGTGTACACTTGATCGATAAGGATCGCATGAAAGCTCCGGCCTGCATTCAAGTGTAAGTGATATACCTGGAAGGAATTAAAGTGGTGAGATCAAGGTGGTTACCTGCATCAGGGCATGAGCACCAAATTGCTCCAACCGCGGGTAAGGATATGAGAGGAGTGCAGCTTGGTCGCGAGGTAGGTTGGTGTGCCTATAAATCTCGTATGATTCTTGGTCTGCCTCGCTGTTTAGGATGGTACTGTGGTCGGAGACCTTCCAACTCGGTGCGAGTCTAGCCCTGGTCAGCTCAGCTGATTTTTGAGACTCGGTGCGATGATCAGCTAGGGCGGACACCTCTCATTCCTCGATATCCTTCAAACAGTTTAAATTTTCATTCTCAGTGGCCCGAGCAGCAGCAACTTCTTCCTCAGTATGCCTGCTGAAATGCGATCTCCCGTGCTTGGATTTGGGAGGAGTGTTGTTACTCTTATCACTTGGAAGATGTCTGCCTTATGCTAGCTCTGGCTTTGTTATCGACTACAACTCTATGCCTTGTTTTGTTTTATTTTTCTTTATAACTGAAGCTATGTGAAGCTTTATTTAGTTAAAAGTTTCATTGATCGTCGGTCGGGTTAGATTTTCTTGTTTCGGCAGGCGAAATAGATACTTCCACTTATGTAAAGAATAAATATGGTTTGAGGGATACGAAAAGGGGAAAATTTCAAGTATCATTTGATCGTGTAAAACTCGAGAACAGAGACAACTGAGGAAGCAGGAGCGCAAGGTTAATCTTAATCGCCTCCTCTCTTTATCTATGATTCATATCCAATAAAACAAATAATCTCAACGTGTGTTGGATGCCGGCATGGTGTGACATAGGTTCGACACGGCCCTCCCCGCGCCCCCCCCCCCCCCCCCCCCCCCGCGCAGCTCCGGGGGTAGGAGGATGAGGGTGAGTCTCTTCACTGCCGATGTCGATCGGAGTATCTGGTCTTGGCAGCTCGACAGTTGGGGTGGCAGAAGTGTCAGGGTCTGGTCGCGAGGAGTGCGGGGAGTGGAGCGATCTTGGGCGCGATCCGGTGAAGGAACTGGTTGCCGGTCAGCTCGTTCATGTTCTTCGACCACTCGCTCTCCCCGAGCTTGGATACGTCGAACCATGCGAGCTTGCATGATTTTGGTCTCTGCAAATAGCGATCTAAAAAATTTAGTAAGAGGAAGAAAAAATAATATGATGAGGAGAGGGCAGTGAATCACCTAACGACCCGGTGATGGGTACAGAGGCCCGAGAAAGGCGCGCGAGACAGAAAACCTCTTCAGTCAGCAACTTTTTTAAGAAAAAAGTGTTAGATGTGAGACTATTGATCAAATCCCCGTCTAGACCCTCTCCTTCAGTGACTGGTTCGGGTTTTTCTACAGACCATTTGAGGGTGAAGGGCCATTTTTGACCAGGTGGAGGTCGCACAAAGATGAAGCGATCCTTCCAAGGACCGGTGTTGGACTTAAGAGGCTCTAGGTATCTACATTGTCTACGAAAGGTGAGATAAAAGAAAGCCCTATTGGCCGACCTTGTGGAAGCGGTGAAAGAATAGAGCGACCAGAAATTATCAAAACTGGGGTCAAGATCGAAAGCTCGCATTATTATGACAAAAAGTACAATATGGCTAATAGAATTGGGGGATAATTGCATGGGATTTAATCTCAATCCCTTAAGTATGCGAGCTATAGGGGGAGCTAAGGGCAATCTCAAACCGCCTTGAAATGGCGAATGGATAATGTACAGAAACCTCTAGGAGGTGTGTGCATGCGATCAAATGAACGAGGGATCAAGACCTCAAAATCATGGGGGATAAAATATTTTTCTTTTACTTGGGAGATGGTCTGTTTCACTTTACTCACTATACCTATCCAAGGACTGTTGTCTAAGGCTTGTTGAAATCTAACATGCCTAGGGGTCCCGTCGTCGGAAGAATTATGAGATGGATTAGACCTTGACCTAGACCTCGACTCGGACCTTGACCTAACCCTAGAAGGTCCCTCGGGTTGTTCCTCATGCAAAGGGGAAGTCGTAGAAATAGAAAAGGAAAAACTCGAATTAACGAAAGACATGGTATCTTGATGAGGTCGAGGAAGCAGGTCGCTGGGTTTCTGGCAACGATCTCGAAGGCAAGCAAGCAGAGCGAGTGAGTTTTGAAATCAAGGGGTTTATATAGACCACTGTATGGAGAAGCGCGCCCAAACTAGGTGAGCTGATGGAGGACGCGTGGCACCCGGCGTTTGGATCATCACCACATGATCTTCAACACGTGTCCCTCTAATTGATGCGACGATTGGAGAGAGGGCGACGATACAATTTCCAATTAACCCATCTAGCTTCCGACCCTAAGAACGAAGATCAAACCCGCGACCTGAATATGAACTGTTCGACCATGATTTGAAGAGGATCTATAACTTCTTCCCAATATAATAAATTACATTTGAAAGAAGTGAGGGAATTATGATGGGGATATCATGAGCAAAAGATGATTGAGCAAGGCTGATCAATAGGTCGCATGAGAGGTCGCAGGTTAACCTGACAGAAGAACATTTATAAGATCGCAAGTCAAGGTCGCAGGATTACACGTGGCATCTTGTGGCTGGATGACGTCTCAATCGGGTTGGGCGGATCCGAATCCGACCCGTAAATCCATTCGGACAGGTGTCTTGCTGAGAGGTAGCTTAGTCACTACATGGGCAAGCATAACAGCGACACCTATGCCAAAGGTGGGCCCAACTCCACCATCTATAAATACTCCAAGTTTCAGAGAGAGGAGGTACGCACTACTCACACATTTCACTTACTTATCAAGATCGCTACAATTTTCTTGCGACCCCATCTGACTTAAGCATCGGAGTATCGTCGTCGAGACGATCCCGACTAGCTTTTTATTTTATTTTCAGATCAACGAATTCGGATCGATAACGTGGAAAGGTCGTGGTCGAAGATCGTGACCAAACGTGATCGAGGCGGATCACAGGTATTGGATGAGGAAACAAAAAGAGAAAGCAGTCTTAGAACTTATTACAATAGGATACTATAAATGTACATTAAGGGAAAAGTATCTGTCATGGTCTAACCTTGTATACTTGAGAATTAACATATTCTAAGTTTAACCCTTTCACCAAAATCTTTATCGTATCATCATATATATTCTCTATTGTGAAAGACAACAAAATAGAAAATAAGAAAAAGTAGCATAGAAAAGATAACCACTCTTGAGTAGTTAAATTTTGATCAAGTAATTAATTAGAGTTTCGTTCAGAATTATTTTACTACAAATTATGATAAAATTTTATCTTCATATGATTAGTCCTCGTTAATTAAGAACAAGGAAGTTCATATGCATGCTCATGCATGGTTTTTTCCGGCCTTGCCACTTTTGTCTTGCAGCCCTAGCTACTTTATGTATAAACATTACATGCTCGAGTTTCCGCACCAGAAAACAGAAAAACACTTTGATGATGTAGAATATGATGAAAATTTAAATATCAGTGTGTATAACTTAAAGTGGTATAATATGAAGCGCATATTGTACCCTTGTGTGTTTAACTCCTAATAGTTCATCAGTAGGGTATTTGTTTGTGTAAACGAAGGTGTGGAAATTATGGAAATGGAACCAAACCTTTTTCTTTTAGGTGACTTATAAAGAATTATTTCAGAATATAGTGTTTGTACCAAGTAAAACCGATTCCTATATATACACATTATGGGTACTCCATCCCTCTCATCGCATCAGAAACTGATTAGTTGTATGAATGCGTTACAGGGCACTTACTCCTCTGGCAGAAGCTAATTATTTGCTGCAAGCCATTGCAACAGTATCAGAAACTTAAGCTCACTGCTGCCCCGCAAATGTATCTACTCTTAAGCTTACTGATTTTGCCATCACATCCCACTAATTGCATATCCTCCTCAACTAAACTAAGCTAGTAGTTAATATCTTTTGCCCCCAATATCTGTCGGATTAATTATATTTTGTTCAATTTGAAATAAAAGAGTTGATCCATCTTCACATTCAAATATTTATATGCATACTTAACTTTTTTTGTTGTGCAGGAGAAGGTACGTATACCACTGTTACCAACCATTGAATCACAAGGCAATGGCAATGGCTTTTTATCTCGCCCAACAATTAATCACTAGATGCGAACAAAGCTATTCGAGTCGTTTTTTGGTAATTTAGTGCTCAAAATAAAAATGGGTTACGAGGATCTAGGTAGCCGATAAATGTTAGATGTATGGAAATGGAGGAGAATATCAATGTTGAACATTTAAATCTCCTGAAAAGACTATATATGATAGCTTACGAGGTGAAGGGCTATATTATTGATCCGACTGCAAAGTTGTATTGATGCTCAAGTTTTTAGGAAGAATGTATCTGATCTAACTCGCAATATGAAATTTTGCACTCGTAATGCACCTTTTGGGGTATTTGAACTTGATATTTTCTTTCAATTGGGTTATATATATTGATTGACTTCTATTTGAATCAATCACATTAAAATAACATATGAGATAAACTATAAAATAAAATTTCAAACTTTACAGGATTGTCAATATATATATATAAAATACAAGCCAAAGATCATGTTTTTCAATTTATTTAATCTTCAACCTCATAGTCTGTATGTATTTTTCAACAAGCTCAGCTCGTATTTGAAATAAAAAAGATTGTGGCAAGTCGAATAATTAAAACGAATAATTATATTTACACTCGTGATTTAGAATTTATTTACATATGATATCATATAGATGTTAATTTTTCGGAAAAACATCCGAATTTTTACACATCTGTGGACGACACCATACCAAACTTATTTTAATGTGGGTAGACGTAAGTTGCTAAGACTATTTTCTCACAACTACTCAAAGTGAAACCTCTTTTACAATAGTCTACACGTTTTTAATTTTTACATATGACGGAACGGCCGCTGTGCATGAAAGCAACGGGATTTACTATTTTACCGTTTGGTCGTTGGCACTCTCATGCATACAGAAAGTCCGAATTCTCGAACCATGGCCCGTGTCTGCGGCAAGTTGTGTGTCTCCCACCCTGGTCCCGTCGCCACTGCCGCCGGAAGCCCCCTTTTTCTCCACTCACACTCGATATAGCACACCTTCCTATTGCGCTGCATGTAAATGCGAATTTCTCGAGCATGAGAAATGTGGAGCTTGAATATTTGGGGTGAAGATTCTGGAATTACATCCAACGTTACTGGATTGATTTTCAGTGACTTATGGCCAAGCTGTTTCTTGTTTATGGATTCAATTTCTCATTTAAAGACCGTGAAGTAGGATGTTTGCATCTGCTGAAGATGTATCTGGTCCTATGGATGTGGGGAATTGACACGCCTACATTTGGAAAGAGAGAACTATGTGTTTACATCGAATAGATTTTCTTTTTCTCAATGTAAACGGCTTCAGCATCGAATGGAAGATTCAATGATTTTGTTCAGCATGGATGAAGAAATTTTACAATTGTAAGTTCGCATTTTGTTGGCGCTCAACATACAAGTGTTCTTGGATTGAAAAAGAAAGAATTAACTTCTGGGGAACTCCGATCAAAATCCCGATGATGAAACAACTTCAAGACGCTGTACAAGAAAATTAGAATAAAGAAATCAGCACCATACACGAATTCTAAGCATTGGAGTTCCTAGACTGAAAACTTCTCTCACTACTATATAGGTACGGGCCGGGCCCAGTACCAACTTTCTGCGAAAGCATTTGCGTGGCTATGTGTCTGGTGGTTCTGTTCCTTGAGGTTTAAGAAATGTTGGTTGAGTCAGTTGAGATGTAACAAAGCCCAACCACAGCCTGCCTTCCAATTCCAGCAAATTAGAAAGAAAATGACCTTTCTTGCCATCACTCTCTGTCTTGGGAGCATAGGGTACCCAACATGTTATTCCACAATTTTTTTCATTTTTTTATCACAAAAACAGTTCAGTTTGATTCAAGATCAAGCAACAGTGTATCTTGTGGAAATTATTTACCTTTGTAACATAGATATAATGCCCCAGATCAAGACACATTTTATCTCAAGTCTGAGGGAGAAGGGAGTGAAGGAAGAAGCTACCACGAGTTGGTGACAAGTAAAGATGATGGATTCTGGGGTTCCTATGTGCAACACTTGTGGTGAACAGGTGGGATTAAGCTCTAACAGTGAAGTGTTTGTGGCGTGTCAGGAATGCAATTATCCCATCTGTCAGCATTGTTTAGACTATGAAATCAAGGAAGGGCGCAATGCCTGCATTCGTTGCGGCACTCCGTATAATGATGGTACTAAATCTTGGAGTTCATTGCTCTGTTTTCCATTTTGTCCAATATGCCCTAATTGAACTTTTTTCTATGTGAGGATTTACACATATGTAAGGTTTCTGTTGTTTCCATTAACTAATTAGAAAGTCTACCGTTAAGATGGACAGATCAAAACTATTCCGATGAAAAAATCATTTCCCGTTAAGCTTCACAAATTTAAAATTTATACTAGTTGCATGACTGAATGAACAGACAGAAAGATGGTGGCTGATGTTGGAGCAGAAGAAATTGGAAATCATACACCAATTGCAACACATGCTCAGGTATGATTTTCTTCAAAATGTAATATAAAATAACGGTGTTCATGGCGATATAGTTTTGTGGAGTAAACTATGAAATCGAATTTCGAACTTGGATGTGATTAAACAGTGCATCTTTATGTTGATTACCATGAAAAGCTTTGTAACTAATAGAATGACAAACATATGGACTTGTATTGGCTTGTCTTGTTGCAGGATAAGGGAATTCATGCTAGAAATATAAGTACTGTTTCTACAGTGGACAGTGGTGAGTAAACATAATTCATATCCGTAATGAACAATTTATCCATATATATGGATGAGGAGCATCTCAATGATCCACTCTGTTCCTATTCTGAAGAGTATCTCGATGACTCTGGAAATCCCATATGGAAGAATAGGGTGGAAAGTTGGAAAGACAAGAAAAACAAGAAAAAACGAGCTGCAACAAAGGAGAGAAAAGAAGCCCAATCTGCTCAGGTTCCGCCTGAGCAGCAAGGGGAATTAACACCAGAGTAAGTTACTGAAACTGGGATGATCTCTGAATAACCAATGGAACAAAAAAGTAGGAGAATGAAGTTTTGGACCTATTGTTCTTGAAAACTTATACTTCCTCGTACGTGTGAAGTAGATGGCTATCCAAATCTTTTATGATCTGGGAGAAAAAATAAAATTTTTCTCCTTTCTTTTCCATCCAAATAATGAAGCTGACCCATTTGAGAAATTGTACTATTTGCCATAATTTTCAGGTTTTATCTATATAGGACCAATATCAGATTTGTCATCAACTAGATGGTTGTTTTTCTGATAAAAGATCTGTAAACTGCCTGTACATTGATATAGCTATATATCTTCTGTCAACCTCCATCATTGTGGATCATGGATATTCTTGAATTTCGGTTTTGATTTGCCCTACCTCATGAGGATGTAAGTTGTAACACCAAATTATGCAGGTCAGAGGCTGCACAACCACTTTCACGAGTAGTTCCTCTACCCAAGTCCCAACTCACGCCCTACAGAATTGTGATCATTATGCGACTGATTATTCTGTGCCTTTTCTTCCAATATCGAGTAACACATCCTGTTGATAGTGCCTTTGGGCTGTGGCTCACTTCCGTCATTTGTGAGATCTGGTTTGCATTTTCATGGGTGTTGGATCAGTTCCCCAAGTGGTCTCCTATAAACAGGCAGACATATATTGACAGGTTATCTGCCAGGTATGGTTCTCTTTTACATCAACTCTTTCTTTCTTGTTCTGGGAACATTGCAAACCCATTTCAAATTCATATCGCCGTATGCAGACTGAAGTGGAAGTATTCCCAAATCAAGTTTATATCTCACCCTATGGGAGTAAGTTTATTAAATTGCTGGCAAATTTATTTATTTGATTTCCTTGTGTTCTATGCCAGGTATGAGCGGGAGGGAGAACCCTCTCAGCTTGCTGCTGTAGATTTTTTCGTCAGTACAGTCGATCCGCTGAAAGAACCTCCTTTGATAACAGCAAACACAGTTCTCTCTATCCTTGCAGTGGATTATCCAGTGGATAAAGTGTCTTGCTATGTATCTGATGATGGTGCTGCTATGCTTACATTTGAGTCTCTTGCTGAGACAGCCGAATTTGCCAGGAAATGGGTGCCTTTCTGCAAGAAGTTCTCCATTGAACCACGCGCACCTGAGTTTTACTTCTCACAGAAAATTGATTACCTGAAGGATAAAATACAGCCTTCTTTTGTCAAGGAACGTAGAGCAATGAAAGTAAGTGTATCTGCATCAGTCCATTGTAATTGTCATATTCTGGAAGATTTTAATAGTTATCTGCCATCACATTATCAATTCAAGAAGAGTCTATTTACTGCTTCTGCATTGATGAGTTACAGAGGGATTACGAAGAGTATAAAGTGCGGATAAATGCTCTGGTAGCAAAGGCGCAGAAAACACCAGATGAAGGCTGGACTATGGCCGATGGAACACCTTGGCCCGGGAACAACACACGCGACCATCCTGGCATGATTCAGGTTAGTTCAGCAGTTTCAGAATAACTATATCTGTTTTCTCTTACCATTATATTAGTTAATAATTTAATGTTGGTGTATAATTCTTTATGGTATCTTCTGATGAGAAATAATGGTCATGGCCTTCTTTGTTCCATTTTTTCAGGTGTTCTTAGGCAATACTGGTGCACATGATATAGAGGGTAATGAGCTTCCTAGACTGGTTTACGTCTCAAGAGAGAAGAGACCTGGCTATCAACATCATAAAAAGGCTGGTGCTGAAAATGCTCTGGTACACTCTATGATTCTGTTACAAGGTTGCTGTTTTCATATATTCTATCGCTTTATACTTGACAATTGTTTTCCTTCAGGTGAGAGTATCTGCAGTTCTTACAAATGCACCCTATATCCTCAACCTCGACTGTGATCACTATGTTAACAATAGCAAGGCAATCCGCGAGGCAATGTGTTTCTTGATGGATCCTGAAGTAGGTCGAGATGTATGTTATGTGCAGTTTCCCCAGAGGTTTGATGGCATTGATAAGAGCGATCGATATGCCAATCGCAACACTGTTTTCTTTGATGTAAGATTCTTTGAGCTATCAAATCTAGAAGCATTTTAAAATGTGGGTTCAAGCCTTACAACAGCTACTAAAACTCAAAATTATGCTATTTTCAGTTAGTAATCTGATCCAGGTTAAGCTTGGACCGCTCAAATCATTTGGGGTGGTATATAGCTAACTTAGTTCAACTGTGATGTCAGGTTAACATGAAAGGGTTGGATGGCATTCAAGGACCTGTTTATGTGGGAACAGGCTGCGTTTTCAACAGACAAGCCCTTTACGGCTATGGACCTTCATCTCTTCCCACTTTAACCAAGAAATCTTCATCTTGCTCATGGCTTGGCAGCTGCTGCTGCTGTCGCGGCAAGAAGCCCACAAAAGAAAAAGATCTGTCAGAGGTTTACCGTGATGCAAAAAGGGAAGATCTTAATGCAGCCATCTTTAATCTTAGGGAGATTGAGAGTAAGTTTCTTGCATTTTATATACTAATATTACTAGGCATCAAGTTGGAATCTTGAAAAACTGAAGTGCATCTACATAATCACGTATGTAGGTTATGATGAGCATGAAAGATCATTACTCATCTCCCAAATGAGCTTTGAGAAAACTTTTGGCTTGTCTTCTGTATTCATTGAGTCCACGCTGATGGAAAACGGAGGGGTGGCCGAGTCAGCCAATCCATCAACACTGATCAAAGAAGCAATCCATGTAATCAGCTGTGGGTATGAAGAGAAGACTGCATGGGGCAAAGAGGTTTGAAAGCTGGTTCCATTTTCATCTCATAAGTTTTACTTTATTCTTGAAGCATGGTGCATTAACAAAAGCTGTTCCTTGTGCTGAAACATCTGATTCAGATTCAAACTTGGCCCCTAATTGATGAATGTTTTCAGCTCGCCACTACATGATGGACAAATTTCCCCGCAATCATTCTTTAGAAAACTTTCCCACACGTTATTATAATAAACTATGTTTGACATGAAGCTGTCAAAATTGTGTTTCTGTAGATTGGTTGGATATATGGGTCAGTTACTGAGGATATTTTGACGGGTTTCAAGATGCACTGCCGTGGGTGGAGATCAATCTACTGCATGCCCTTGAGGCCTGCGTTCAAGGGATCAGCACCAATTAACTTGTCTGACAGACTTCACCAGGTACTGAGATGGGCACTGGGATCTGTTGAAATCTTCTTGAGTAGACACTGTCCTCTTTGGTATGGATTTGGAGGTGGCCGCCTCAAATGGCTCCAAAGACTCGCATACATCAATACCATCGTCTATCCTTTTACATCTCTTCCGCTGGTTGCCTATTGCTCCCTTCCTGCTATATGTCTACTGACTGGGAAATTCATCATACCAACGGTAAAAATTCTTCTGCTTTAGTCTTTTAATTGTAATTGATTATCTCGTCACTGCCTTGAAGTTAATCCAACAAATTCGGATTAACATGCAAACTAAACTCCCTGTAACCTGAAATTGGAGATTTGCATCAGATTGATCAAGAAATGGTATGCAACGGAACATGAGATAAGAATTGAGAAAGGCATCCATACGATGCTTTTACGGTCATGTAACTCAATGCACTCATGAAACATGTTAACACCTGGAGTCTTATGTACATGAATGAACTTTGAATATATATAATCTTGATATATGATTTTCCTGCACTGAGTTCATTCACTAATCTTGCCTTGGCTTATTTTCCTTGATTTAGCTGTCAAATCTTGCAAGTATTCTGTTCCTTGGGCTCTTTCTCTCGATCATCCTGACCAGCGTGCTTGAGCTTAGGTGGAGTGGAGTAAGCATCGAGGCCTTGTGGCGTAATGAGCAGTTTTGGGTTATTGGAGGTGTCTCAGCCCATCTCTTTGCAGTTTTCCAAGGATTCCTGAAAATGCTTGCAGGACTCGACACCAACTTCACTGTAACTGCCAAAGCAGCAGATGACACAGAATTCGGGGAGCTTTACATTATCAAATGGACAACAGTGTTGATACCTCCAACGACTATTCTCATCGTGAACTTGGTTGGCGTCGTTGCTGGATTTTCTGATGCTCTCAACAGCGGATATGAAGCTTGGGGACCTTTGTTTGGCAAGGTTTTCTTTGCGTTTTGGGTGATTCTGCATCTCTACCCATTCCTCAAGGGTCTTATGGGCCGACAGAATCGGACTCCAACAATTGTGGTTTTGTGGTCTGTTCTTTTGGCTTCTGTTTTCTCTCTTGTTTGGGTGAAGATCAATCCGTTTGTCAGCACAGACGATGCTTCAGTTGTTGCCCAAAGCTGCATTGCCATTGATTGTTGAGCTTCGAACGATAAAAGGGAGGTTCGTAACAATCAAGCCATGCTTCTTGAGGTTGGAAATCCTCAACCATTTTGCAGTTGTTGGCAGCCCCTATCAATTCTACTGTCGATATTTGAAAATGTATAACATCCGCCTTCTTTCTTGGTGAGACAACTATATAGCACATTTTGAATTTGTTGATTATAGAAGAACATAGAACATTGAATATTTGGATCTTGATTTATAACTCCAAACAAGGTGTGAAGCTCACATCATTAAATAAACACAAGCGTACCCTTGACCATTATATGCATAATGAATATTACATGCTATGTGTAAGAGAATAAATATACACAAGAAGAAACAGCCGATCCAAGTTAATCGATCAATCATAAAAAAATTTATAAAGTGAAAAACAGGATCATAAACTTACAAATTCTAGCAAGGCATCAGCATATTGACATAAGAAAAAAGAAGAAATGACAAAAAAAGCTTACCACACAAAATAAGTAGTGTTTTCAAGTGAAAAATTCATTGTCATCTTTACTTGACTAGTGTTTTTAGAGAAGGATTTACTTAATAATTCTAAAGCTACTCTAGATTCCAGTTCATTGTGTACTTTGTGGCTCTTTCC